>NC_091953.1:99211928-99511928 GCF_031021105.1 Erythrolamprus reginae | reverse complement strand
TCACCATGTGCCACCTGTGGCACCCGTGCCATAGGTTCGCCATCACTGTTCTAGGATGTCTGGTTTGCGGTCAGTGACCATCCCATCATGGTTATGAGGGACATTAAGTTCATTCTTGTATAGTTCTTCTATGTAATTTTTCCACCACTTCTTAATCTGTTAGGTCCCTGCCATTTTGATCATTTACGATGCCCATCTTTGCATGAAATGTTCCCTTCATATCTCCAATTTTCTTGAAGAGATCCCTGGTCCTCCCTATTCTATTGTTTTCTTCTATTTCATTTCACTGATCATTTAAGAAGGTATATTTATCTCTTCTAGCTATTCTCTGGAATTCTGCACTAAATTCTTTTTTTCCCCTTGCCTTTCTCTTCCCTTCTTTCTTTGGCTATTTGCAAAGCTTCCTCAGACAGCCATTTTTCTTTCTTTCTTTCTTTCTTTCTTTCTTTCTTTATTTTGTCCAATACACAATAGGGTTTTAGTGGGTATATATCTATATACACATAGTAAAATACACGATGAAGGTTATAGAAGAGATACTCATAGTAAAATATATCTAAGAAATAATAGAAAAGAAGGTATAGTAATAGAACATATCAATGAAAGAATAGAAGAAGAGATATAGGAATAGAAGAAAGGTATAGGAGAGCAATAGGACAGGGGACGGAAGGCACTCTAGTGCACTTGTACTCGCCCCTTACTGACCTCTTAGGAAGCTGGATAGATCAACCATAGATAATCGAAGGGGGTTTGGGGGTTTGGGGATGACACTATGGAGTCCGGTAATGAGTTCCACGCTTCAACAACTCGGTTACTGAAGTCATATTTTTTACAGTAAAGTTTGGAGCGGTTAATATTAAGTTTAAATCTGTTGTGTGCTCTTGTGTTGTTGTGGTTGAAGCTGAAGTAGTTGCTGACAGGCGACTTACATTTCTTTTTCTTTGGGATGGTTTTAGTTGCTACCTCTTGTACAATGTTGTGAACCTACGTCCATAATTCTTCAGGTACTCTACCAGAACTAATTTCTTAAATCTATTTGTCACCTTTACTGTATATTCATCAGGGATATGATTTAGCTCGTACCTGAATGGTTTCCCCTTTTTTTCTTCAATTTAAGCCTAAATTTTGCAACAAGAAGCTCATGATCTGAGTCACAGTCATCTCCTGGCCTTGTTTTTACTGATTGTATAGAGCTTCTCCATCTTTGGCTGCAGACACAGTCAATCCGATTTCTGTGTTGACCGTCTGGTGATGTCCATGTGTACAGTTGTCTCTTGGGTTGTGTTTTGCTATGACCATCGTATTTTCTTGACAAAATTCTATCAGCCCTGCTTCATTTTGTACTTCAATGCCAAAATTGCCTGTTATTCCAATTATCTTTTGGCTTCCTACTTTATCATTCCAATCTTCAGCACCAATGGTTGGAGCATAGACTTGGATGACTGTGATATTGAATGGTTTGCCTTGGATTTTGTTAGTACAGGGTACATGTGTGTTAGAGATTGCCATTATAAACTGCATATTGTAAACTGTACCAAACTTGTACTTAAAGGGTTAATGTGCACTCAAAGAGTTAACATTTACTTGCAGAGTTAATGTTCAAGGCTATGTCATCATTGAAGCTATAAAAACTCATGATTCTGCCCAGTCACTTCCTTGTTACTTTTACTTTTGCCTGAGACGGGGGAGTCGTGTCTAAGCTCTGGGCTTGTAGAAGCTGTGTGCTTTATCTGTATTGTATAAGCTTCGTGCTTTATCTATATTATCATTCTGTCATTTGGGGGAATGTATCCGAGTATTGCTTTCCCTATTTTTTTATTGACTATGAAGGTTACTCCATTTCTTCTGAGAGATTCTTGCCCACAATAGTATATCTGATGATCATCTGAATTAAATTCACCTATTCCCGTCCATTTTAGTTTGATGATTCTTAAGATGCTGATTTTCAGTCTTGTTATCTCCTGTTTGACCACATCCAGCTTGCCTTGATTCATGGATCTTATATTCCAGGTTCTTATGGAGAATAGATCTTTATAGCATTGGACTTTCCTTGCACCACCATATACATCCACAGCTGAGCGTCCTTTCAGCTTTTGCCCAGTCACTTCACTCTTTCTGGCACTACTAGTATTAGCCCTCTGCTTTTCCCCAATAGCATATTGGACAACTTCTGACCCGATGGGCTCATCTTCCAGCATCGTATCTTTTTGTCTTTTGCTACTGTCCATCGGTTTTCATGGCAAAGATATTGGAGTGGGTTGCCATTTCTCCTATGGGAGGAAGCAACTTGTTTTCCCTTTGCCTCTCAGTAAGGGTATGTCTAGCTGACGAGAGCATAACAAGCTCAAAATAGATCTATACTAGGCTCTCTTCCTTTTCACTTGTCAGCAAAAATATGTATTTTTTTTCCTTGAAAATTTTTATTAACAAATATAATACAAGGTACATAGAATACATAAAACATTTACATCCAATAAGAAAAATAAGAAATACAAAAAAACCAAAAAAGAAACCTATATATTAAAATAAAGGCGTGTACAGCATCAGTATCTATATTCTTCCAAAACTATGTAAATTTTCTTTAGATTCAGTAACAGTTTTTATCGAAAAAGAAAAAACAGTTTGATTTTTTTAGACATTCAATTCATTTAGTAAATCATAACATTATCTTACTTGCTCTTTTTGTTTTCATCAGGGAGATAGATAGATAGATAGATAGATAGATAGATAGATAGATAGATAGATAGATAGATAGATAGATATTACATGTTCATATTGTAATTAGCAAAGAGTCAGCAAAAATATGTAAATATACACACACACACACACATATTACATACATACCCACATACACACATACATATATACATACCAGCGGTGGGTTGCTCCCGATTTGGCCCAATTCAAAGAACCACTACCAGTGGCAAGAGGCTCTGTTCATCCACCTAGGATGCTTCTGCACATGCACAGAAGTTTCTACACATACACAGAAATATGCATGTGTAGAAACAAGTGCACACAAGAACTGGTAGTAAAGGGTTTTAAAACCCACTACTGATACGTACATACATATGTATGTAAGTACATACATACATACATACATACATACATACATACATACATACCCTGTTTCCCCGAAAATAAGATGTACCCCGAAAGTAAGGCATGTCAGAGGTTTTGCTGAATTTGCTTATATAAGGCACCCCCTCCCTGAAAATAAGGCGTAGTCAAGTTTACATACGGTACGGTGGAAAAACATACGGTACCATTCAAAGCTGTTCATAGCGGTACCGTAATAATGTGGCGGCCCCTACTGGCCCCTTCCATCACTTTGTACCATCCAGTACAGCAGACATAGTCTGCTGCTGTCTCACCGCCATTACAGTCTCGGCTACAGTGCATAGACTGTAGTTCCTCTGGTGGCCGGAAGCTGCAATAGTAGGAGTATACTGTTGTACCATATAAGTGCCGTCGTTTGTGTGTGTGGGTGCCATACTGACAGGTACCGTACTGTAATCAGTGTACCGTACGGTACACTTTCTTTGGGGGTGTCAGCTTTTCTGCCTGTGAATTTGTCTTATTTGAGAAATATAAGGCACCCCCCGAAAATAAGACATAGCACAACTTTTGGAGCAAAAATTAATATAAGACAGTGTCTTATTTTTGGGGAAACACGGTATGTTGCATAGCATTATGAAGCTGGCTTCATATTTTTATTTTATTTATTTATTTATTTATTTATTTATTTTATTTGTCATACAAATACAGTATTGTATTGTAGTATGTTTAACATAATATAAGTATAAAGTAGAGATAGAAAAGATAAAAAAGACATTAGGACAGGAACGGTAGGCACAAAGGTGCACTTATGCACGCTCCTTAATATAATGTAATGTACCTTAAAAGGTAATGTTCATTCTCATCTCCCGATCATTAATAAACTGAAGATCCCTAAACATATTGATTATGTAAATCAAAGTAATTCAGTATAGAGTGTTTGGAAACTGGAAAAAATTCTGTAAGTCCTTCTCAAATATCCTTGACAGGACATTTGATTCAATTTAGCGTTTAAAAAACAGTCTTTGTAGCTTATAAGCTCTTAAGCAAATGTAAGTGAGAGGGAAAGCTAACATGTCTGATAATTCACACTATCTGACTGACAACTGTGCTGAATTTCCCTTGTGGTGCTAGCAAAACATTGTTACAAAAGTAATAACATATTGAGAAAGGAAGGATCATAAGGATCATGCTGTCAGCTTTAATTCTGGAGAACAAGAACCAGTGAGATGATTTCTGTTTAGATCAGTCCGGTACAACTCAGGAACAGGGGTGCCAAATGCTGAGCTTAAAATAGATGCCAAGTATACGATGGAGGAATAGCTACATGAATATGTTGCAGCATGAATGATCTATTCAGAAGTAAAGAGGTGATGAATGGAAAAGATTTTCCCTTCTTTCATCTATACGTGATATCTTTTCATGTTACTCTCTCGTGCCTTTTCAATGTTCATAAATACTGAAATTTCCATTTCTGCATGGATTTCTTATGTGTTTGTGGTAGGTTCCTCCTCAGCTCAGTAAGTTCCAGGTTCTGTCTTTAGCATTTTCAGTTCAAAGGATTGGGTGATATGACTCCCTGTTTGCATAAGGCTTTGGGAACATGCTGTCACTTAGAATAAACAATACTGAACTAGATAGACAAATCTATTACAGGAACAGAAGAAAAAATCTGAGACTTTAAGAAAATATATGTTGAGAGCAGTGGGGTGTAGGTGGGCACCAATAATAATAATGATGATGATGATGATGGTGATGATAATTTATTAGATTTGTATGCCACCCCTCTCCGAAGACTCGGGGCAGCTCAAAACAATGATAAAAAACAATATTATAGTAAACAAATCTAATATTAAAAGAACTTAAAACCCACCTCTGCCGCCAGGCATGGAGGAATTCAGATCCTCTTTCCCCCTAGGCCTTTACAATTCTATGCATGGTATGTATGTATGTATGTTTGGTTTTTATATTAATAGATTTTTAATCATCAATACCAAATTACTATTGTAAACTGTTTTATTGTTGCTGTTAGCCGCCCCTAGTCTCTGGAGAGGGGCGGCATACAAATCCAATAAATAAATAAATAAATAAATATTTAAAACCAAACAACACATACCTACCAAACATAAAATATAAAGAGCCTTGGGGAAAGGTGTCTCAACTCCCCCATGCCTGGCGGTATAGGTGGGTCTTGAGCAATTTACAAAAGGCAAGGAGGGTGGAGGCAGTTTTAATCTCTGGGGGGAGTTGATTCCAGAGGGCCGGGGCCACCACAGAGAAGGCTCTTCCCCTGGGGCCCGCCAGACAACATTGTTTAGTCGACGGGACCCGGAGAAGGCCAACTCTGTGGGACCTTATCGGTCGCTGGGATTCGTGCGGTAGCGTAAGTAGAGTAAGTCAGGAATTAACTGCCTAAGTAGGTTGTCCTTAGTACCAATACAAGTATTGTATATCCAAATAATTCTTATTATTATACTCTTAAAATGATCTGCCTTGTCAAAAAAAGCATGTAATTTCCCCTGAAAATGAGCAATCGGTAACATTAATAGTAATGATAATGCCTGGAGCAAAAGAGAAAAACGGGATTTTTTTCACTGCAGTGTAACTTATCTTGCTCACATTCATTATAACTAGTTATCTGTCATTATTATTATTGCTTACTCTTAATGAAAAACTACAATTATAACACCACTCCGCAGCTTTACTGTGGGCGCTACACAGCTTCTTTTTACTGTTATTACGCAATAAAATTTCAATCCACTTTACATTTAAAGCTTCACAAAGACATGTTTTGATTAGAAAATGGACATGGACTGTCTTGTCATATTATAAGCTTTTAATTATGAATTAGAATATATTTGTCATATGATGTTTCAGATTTATTGGCTATCTACTCATGTAGCATGGCTTATTATTTGCTTTTCTAACTGCATTGCCCATATTCACACTGTCCCCACCCTCCTCGCCTTCTGTAAAAGTTTAAAGACCAATCTGTGCTGCCAGGCTTGGGGGCCATTTGACCCTAGCCCCCTGGCTGACGAGTGTAGTATGTCTTGCTGTGTGAATGGGAATGAATGATTTTAATATTATTAGAGTTTTTAAATTTTTTTAGCTATATTTATTGGATTTTTAGATATGTATATTGTATATTGTTTTGATATGTTGGGAGACACCCCAACTCCTCAGAGAGAGGCGGCATACAAATCCAATAAATAAATGAATCAATGAATCAATAAATAAATAAATAAATAAATTTAAGTTTGTAAGTATATTATCTATTTCTTGCATTCTTTTAAAAATATGCATTTAAAAGATTTTTGCTTCTTTTTTAAGGCTTTATTGTTTATATTTTACATTACCATATGTAATGTAACCTCAACCTGCAAAATTATTATACATTTCTGGAACTACCTTTAAAATGCATCATAGAAGGAATTACCACTTTTTTATTGGGTCTTTCAATTCAGTCTAGGGACCTCAGCGGTTATGTTCATTATATTCAGCTGTCAACCAGCTGGATATGGGGTGGGAGTGTTGCCACAGACCACAGATGGAGAATGATGGTACCTTTATGACTTGTGGACTTCAACTCCCAGAATTCCTGAGCCAGACATGCTTTTACAAGAAGTCTATAAAAATGTTAGTGAAAAAAATTTATCAGCAGCTAGGGAATAAATTAAATATTCACAAAAAATCCTAAAGAGAGCAAACAAATCAGAAGGTTGAAGGAATGGTAGGAAGATGTCTAAATAAGATCACTTCCATCAAATTTATTGAATGAGTCAGAATACCATGATCTGAAGACAAATGGATCTAAAAAATATTCAGATAAAAAAGATTGGCTCTTTCCATAGTTGAATGGGAAATAGTCTAGAACAGTGATGGTGAACCTATGGCACGGATGCCATAGGTGGCACGCGAAGCCATATCTGCTGGCATGCAAGTTGTTACCCTAGATTAGCTCCAACGTGTATATGTGTGCTGGTCACTGATTTTTGGTTCAAACAGATGCTCTGGGAGGGCATTTTTTGGCTTCCAGAGAACCTGCAGGGGGATGAGGGAGGGAGTTTTAACCATCTCCTGGCTCCAGGGAAGCCTTTGGAGCCTAGGGAGGGCAAAACACGAGCCTACTGGGCCCACCAGAAGTTGGGAAACAGGCCTACTGGGCCCACCAGAAGTTGGGAAACAGGCCAGGGGGCGGAAGAAGCTGTTTTCGCACTCCCAAGGCATTCCCAAGGTTGTGGGCACTCATGCATGCACAATAGCGCATACCCACGCTTTTTCAGAACCCAAGGAAAAAAAGGTCCCCATCACTGGTCTAGTCATTTAAGCAAATCTGATATCTATAGGTATAATAAATGTATAACAACCGGATCAGTAAAATGCATACTCAAGCAAACAGCAAGTTTTATATTTTGCTAATATAATGAAATTTAGCACCATCGTTTGGAGAGAAACAGAGAGCAAGAAGAAAAGAAAACCCTTCCTTTATACAAATATTTTCCTCATTAACATTTATTTTTTTAAAAAGGGAACATATACAGCAATTTTTTTTTCATAGAAAACATATGTCAAATACATATATATGTATTTTTCTAAAGAAATCCAATTATCATGTTGCCGCAAATGATGAGATAAGAATTTTATCTTTGAAATCTGCTCCTATTTGCAAGAAGCAGATTTGGCATACTTTCAATTGCTAATCACTTTCTCCTGGTGAACAGATGATGCCACAACTAGCCAGTCTCTATGTTGTCATATTCCAAGGCATACAGGTATATAACCTCCTATACAGGTTGTGTAGAGTATTCAGACAACAGAGAAGACTTTGGAAAGGTAAAGACAGAGGTTTCATAAAAATGGACACTTTTAGTATTTATTGGAACATAATCATGTGGGCTTTAATTCTGTCCTGAACACTGTGGTAACAGGAGAAGGGGGTAAATCAATAGGGAGGATTATATTATAGCGAAACAGACATAAACAGACTGTTAATAGACATACTTTCTTGCTATTACCAAAAATAGAGGGTAGAAAAAGTTTTCCAGAGAAAGCATGGTATTAATTTTAAACAGTGAATGATTGCAAAGTGATAACAAATAGAAGGAGCAAAAGTAGACTTGAGAAATGTAGAACTGGCTCCAGGCTTGAACATTATAAGTAAAATTTCTAATGCCTGCTCTCTGTCCTTCCTTATCTAACTGAATCTTGACATGCATTCTCTGGTGATGATAGCAATACATGGAGCAGGTCTCCATGCCTCCTTTACATTACCCATAATACTTTAGTCTTACAGTGTATTAAGGCATTATGGGGAAAGCCTATCATCCTGAGCCAGAAGAAAAAGGACATCTCCTGCTTGGGTTGCAGATTGCCAATAGCTTTTATTAATATGGGACAGAAACCAAGTTGATTGGAATCAACTGTGGTCTATCTAAGAATGGAGCTCTTGCTTCTTCAACATGGGAAGTGTGTGATAAAGTGGTAATATATGAGTTTTTATATCATTATTTTCCATTCCACATTATCACCCTTTCTACATACCCATCATAGGTCTTTCTTACTTTCTATGCATGTTGTAAGAGAATAAGGTGGACTATGAAAAGGTGATTGGTGGACAATAGTTTAAACAATATGATAAAAATGGATCAAATTATAACCTTCTCTGGACACCAAAACATGATGTAAATGTGAAATAATAATTGTCATTGTATCATGCATTGTTTTGATGCCCAGGTAAACAACAGTTGCTGTTTGCTAGGGGCTGAGTTAGATAACTTTCACCCATTGTCTTTCATAGTTCCTTTGGATGAGTTGTTTATGATTTGGACCACGTGGATTTATTGCATCTATATTAAACAGTATCAAAGTGATCTTCTGCTATCTCATTTTTTCTCTAACACATTGGCTAAAGCATTACATGGATAATTATTTTTAAGAACCAAACTGCTTGCTCATAGTAAAACTGAGAACTGAAACAAAAACAAATACAGTAAGCATTGCATGGAATACTTGTTTGTTCAGTAAGGTTGTAGGACCAATTCAAACAATGTTATAATGAAGACTATGCACAGTCCAAACTGCTTCTCATATGACTTCTGTCCCTTCTTTCAGGAGCAATATGGATATTTGTATCTAGACTTAACCATATAATTTTGCATTCTTTGTGCCTATAATTTGACTACAAGGTGAATTAATGATTGGATCTTATTGTTTATCGAAAAAAGGATCTTTTTTCCAGATCCTTACACTGGAAAAAATATTGATGATAGGGAAAGTTTAGATCTATATTGAATAACAATATGTTTCTGGAAATCAGCATTATTATATTATTAGATAACATTAAAGTGTTATTGCTAAAGACATCAAATTTGGAATCTTTCTAAAAACAGAATATAAAATTCATTGTAGATTAATTTATAAGGGTGACCTCACAACCTTTTCCTTATTTCCAGTAGCAAATATTTGGGCAGGAAAGTAAAGAAGACCTAGATTCATTGTAAATATTCCTTCATTAAATTGTTAATGTCAATAATGAATTGTTGAATTGTCCTGCAGCCAGCGCCTAATTCTTATGTTAATTATTTTATATATTTCTTTGTGTGTTAATACATGTAACATGATTTGAAGAACTATGAAAGGATCCTACTTCTGAAAGGATTTTCATGTCCTCCATGGCAAGAACATGTAAACAATGGCTACAATCATGTGTGCATTTCTGGGAAACAATCTTCACTGAACCTTAGGTCACACTTCCAGCATTACCGAGTAGATAATATGAAATTACATTATTCATTTAAGTCAATCTTCAATGATGCCATGAGCATTCTATGGTAGTAGGGATAACATTGTATAAAAAACCTTTTTAGCACAGCTTCACTACACACTAATAGTTCAGGCACCTGCTAACCAACTAATCAGAATGCAGATAAATCGTACGTCCTACCAGGAGGAACAACATGCCAGAAAACATAGCAAAAAATATTCCAATTGGAGCCAGCATAAAAGACCAGCCATAACGTACATAGATGGAATAACTTGAACAGTCAATTTGCTTCTGAGCTTCATAGTTTTTGAGATCAGCCACAGCTTGGACCCAGATAACATACAGTACAACCACCAGAGAGAATAGGATGCCTAACAGATGGAGAAGAAAGAAAGTTTTATTAAATATTTATGGCAAAATTGTCATACGGGAGCTCAGAAATATCTAGAAAATTTAGAAAAACATTTAAAAAGATTCTCCAAACCTATAAATCTATGGAAGTCACAATTTTCAGAATATATTGTTGGATTTTTATCCTTCAGAATGTCAAGGCATCATTCATCACACTCATTTTTCCTACAACTAATTTGCAAGGAAGGATAGGCTGAAAGAAAAAAACTGGCCCAAAGTCCCTCAGCAAGCTTATTACTCAACTAGAATCCAAGTCTGCTTCTATGAGCCAAGGTGGCGCAGCGGGTAGAGTGCAGTACTGCAGGCCACTAAAGCTGACTGCTAGATCGGCAGGTCAGCAGTTCAAATCTCATCGCCGGATTGTTGGGGCTGGCTCTGTTAAAAAGTGCTATTGCTAACATGTTGTAAGCCGCCCTGAGTCTAAGGAGAAGGGCAGCATAAAAAAGTAAAAATAAATAAATAATAAATAAATATTCTTGTCTTCTTCTCTACTGGGAATTTTTCATGAATGGATATAATAACATCTAAAGAAAATATTTATTGTTAAACTTACATTTTAGTTACATAGGTAGAAATGTTCTAAATTTATATTGATACTATATATTACTCAGCATCATTTTAAAAGGTCAGCATATAAATTTGTGACATCTATCTATTCAATAGAAAAGAAAATTTGGCCCATCAATCTTGGGCCTTGGTTGAGGTTGAGGACAAGTTACCAAAAACTTATGGAGGACCAGAGGCTGCAATCCTTTCCTTAAACATTCATTATTTAAATCAGTGTTTCCCAACCTTGGCCACTTGAAGATATTTGGACTTCAACTCCCAGAATTCCCCAGCCAGCATCTGCTGGCTGGGGAATTCTGGGAGTTGAAGTCCAAATATCTTCAAGTGGCCAAGGTTGGGAAACACTGATTTAGATGACTTATTCCTTCAAAACCTGCATTATATCTGAACATAACGAATGCTTAATTGTACCATTGGTTTATTACCAAGATTATTGGGACAAATGACATTGATTTGGGAGGAAAATGTTCTTTTATTATTATTATTGTCACATTGCCATTCAAGCCCAGTGACTATGACTATTTTTTTTTAAAGCATGGGTTTTTAGAAACTTTTGAAACTGCTACATAGTTCCTCTGTCCCAACTTGTTAAGACCCTTTGCTTGGAGAGCAATTTCCTGTTCATTAGTAAAAATGTCTTAAAGATGTAATGAATCACAAAAAGATGGAACTCATTACTTCATAAAACAAACAATGAGTTCAAGAGACATTTGGATAAATAAGGATTCATCTCTTTATGTCTCTCCCTCACCATAATTCATTTTGATGTTTTACTTTTCAGGAGCACCCATATTTTATCCACAAGGTTTATAGTAGCATAGAGAAGAGAAGCAGGGGTTAACAGAAATTTCCATTCGAATATATTTCTGCTTCTCTAAAGGTAAATAAATGAGTAAAGAGAAATCTTTGTATGCTTCAACAAATTCCTGATCTTCTCATATAGCAATGCTTTTTCCCATAGCAACAATGCAGGGTTGTTTATGGTACAAAATTTCCATAAGACACAAGGGAAGGAAGAATGAAGAAACAGAGTTGTGATCAACAGGTGCTGTTTAAAGTGACAGGCTCCTCTACAGTTCCACTAACACCAAGAAGATTTGAAAATCCTTATTAAAAAAATCATTCCAGTTTTTCTGTTTGCTTTGTTGGCAGGCTGTATATGGACCCCTTCTGATCTCATAAGAACAAACTGTTCTGCTGCCAGGACTGTTCATGCACTCCACAAAGCTTCAATCAAATCCTATAAAACTCTAAGGACATGGGTCAGCCTGAAGAGCAGAAGACAAAGTCATACAGAGGCTCTGAAAGGGTAGCTGATCTGCATGTTCTGCTAGTAGACAATATGCATATCAGCCTTTCTCGTACTTGCAACAGAGAAAATATATGAAGTGAGAGCAATTCAAAACAAGATAAATTATGCGGGTTGTGAAAATTAAACATCATCCCTCCTCCCATTATTTCCTTGCATGCTTGATTGTTGGTTTAAAATAATAAAATAAAGACTTCTGGTAAAAGAGTTTCTTTTTCCTTCTTGTTTAACCTCTGAATGAATATAGAAAAGAGGAGAGTTTAGAAAACATCCATCTATTAGACAGGCTTCTAAATCACACATTCCATGATCTGTACCTTCATGTCTTAACTGAGGTACATAAAATTATGTGTTTCAAATGCAATATTTTTAAATAAGGTAATAGTACTTCGAGCCTCCGAAAAACCATGAAGTGATATGAAGGAACATAAGGAGCAAAAGCCAAGAAAAAAAGATAGGGGTTATTTTCTTGCAGAGTTGAAAAAACTGGATGGTTAGAAATAAAACTCCATCACTGCAGTAACAGGATTTACTGTATATCTGAGCAGATACACATAGGATTGTTCTAAATACACCTATTATACAACATCGTCAGTTCATCAGCAACATCCTTGAAAAGTGTTTGGAAACTTCAGATCGTGCAGAATGCAGCTGCGAGAGCAGTCATGGGCTTACCTAGGTATGCCCCATGTTTCTCCATCACTCCGCAGTCTGCATTGGCTGCCGATCAATTTCCGGGTCACAATTCAAAGTGTTGGTTATGACCTTTAAAGCCCTTCATGGCACTGGACCAGAATATCTCCGAGACCGCCTACTGCCGCACGAATCCCAGCGACCGATTAGGTCCCACAGAGTGGGCCTTCTCCGGGTCCCGTCAACTAAACAATGTCGGTTGGCGGGCCCCACGGGGAAAAGCCTTCTCTGTGGCGGCACGGCCCTCTGGAACCAACTCCCCCCCGGAGATTAGGATTGCCCCTACTCTTCCTGCCTTCCGTAAACTCCTTAAAACCCACCTTTGTCGTCAGGCATGGGGGAATTGAAACATCTCCCCCTGGGGCATGTTTAATTTATATATGGTATGCGTGTGTGTATGTCTGGTAGTATATGGGGTCTTTTACATCTTTAAACTTTTTAAAAATTGTTGGATTATTTATGATTTGTTGTTACATGTTGTGAGCCGCCCCGAGTCTTTCGGAGAGGGGCGGCATACAAATCGAATAAATAATAATAATAATAATAAATAATAATAATCTCTTTTGAATTAAAATTCTCCTGTGCATGGTTTAATTTCTTGATCGGGCCATGAAATGCTTACAGAGACTCATGTACTTTGAATAGCTTACTCTGAATGTATATAATTTCAAATATATAATGTGTTTTACTATATTTTGAAATTAATAAGTGAGAAGAAAGCCAGGATAGATTGAAATCCTCCAAACACTAGCATATTACTTCCATATAATTTGTGGGAAAGTAAAATGGTAAGAAGATGAATTAAACTTGTGCTAAGGTTACTTGATTATTCCTTTAAGGCAGTGTTTCCCAACCTTTTTGAGCCGCGGCACATTATTCACATTTTCAAAATCCTGGGGAACATTGAGGGGGGGGGGGGCGCAAAAAGTTTGGACAAAAAAAATATCTCTTTCTCCCTTTCACTCTATTTCTCTCTCCCTCCCTCCTTCTCCTCCCTCCCTCTTTCTCTCTCTCTCCATCCCTTTCTTTCTCCTTCCTTCCTCTCTCTTTTGCTCTTTCTCTCTCCCTCCTTCCCCCCTCTTGCTGTCTTTCTTTCTTTCCTTTCTTTCTCTCTCTCATTCTGTCTCTCTTGCTATCTCTTTCTTTCTCTCTTCCTTCCTCTCTCTTTTGCTCTTTCTCTCTCCCTCCTTCCCCCCTCTTGCTGTCTCTTTCTTTCTTTCTTTCTCTTTCTCTCTCTCTCTCATTCTGTCTCTCTTGCTATCTCTTTCTCTCTCTTCCTTTCTTTCTCTCTCTTGTTCTCTCTCTTCCTTCTCTGCGGAGGCCGGCAAAGCTTTTCCGGGTAGACTGGCTGGGGGATAGGGCACTCGCGCGCGCACGCACCCCCGATGTTCCAAAGAACCTTCTCCGACCTCCGCTGTGAGGTTTTCTCCGAGCGCTCGCCAGAGGAGCTGGAGAAAGGGGCAGATCGAGCGGGAGGGTGGGCGGGCGGGCGTCAGTGGCGAGAAGCCAGGGGCGTGAGGGGAACAGAGGCACTGGGGGGTGGGGGCAGCCGCGGCGCCGGCCTCCGCACTTTCATCGCTCCCCACCCCAAACTCCAACGCCCAGCTCCTTGCGCGGCACTGGAAAAGGGTGCTGCATTGCCGGCTTCTACCTGGTGCTGCCAGGGAATCTCCAGCTGGGCAGGGCTCTCCTTAAGCTCTCCTTTTTCCCTAGGAGCTTGGCGGCAAACCTGGCTGTGTCTCCACCGGTTGGGAAACGCTGCTTTAAGGAGACAGTTGGAATATAAATCCAACAACATGTCCGTGTTCTGAAACAGGATGGTATAGAATTGACCAGAATGCTGTTTGGAATGTAAATGGAGCAATTGGGGAAGAATTGTATTCATAATGTAGAGTAATCTGGCTATTCAGTCACAAATGGTTTAACAAGGCTAAAGTTAATTGTTCAAGACCCTGAATTTGTGATAGAAATGGGGACTGAATCAGAGGAGTAAGTAGATAATAAAATAAAAAGGACATACAGTGGTACCTCTACCTAAGAACGCCTCTACTTATGAACTTTTCTAGATAAGAACTGGGTGTTCAAGATTTTTTTGCCTCTTCTCTACTTCAAACCTGAGCTTCCGAAACTATAACTGGAAAAGGCAGGGAGAAGCCTCCATGGGGCCTCTCTAGGAATCTCCTGAGAGGAAACAAGGCCTCTACCCTCCCTATGGTTTCCCCAATCACATGCATTATTTGCTTTACATTGATTCCTATGGGAAAAATTGCTTCTTCTTACAAACTTTTCTACTTAAGAACCTGGTCACAGAACAAATTAAGTTCATAAGTAGAGGTACCACTGTATGCAGAAACAGAAATGTTTACACAGAGCTATGCTCAATCCAACAGAATGGAATAAGGGAAAGAAAATATATGTGTATATAGATGTCAAATCTGAGTTCTAAGCAAGTATGTATGTATTCTATAGAAACACCTGATGAGTACTTTCTGAAAGAAACAAAAATGACAAGAAATAGAGGTTCTTATTTTCTTGGTCTGTCAGGAGAGGGAGACAAAGTTTGAGGGTTGATCTCGAAGGAGAGAATTAGGTTCAAACTAAGTTTTCTATTATCTTTCCAGGGGCTTGAAAATAACTTACGGTACCTTTTCTTGAAGGGACTACAACAATCTCAAGAATACTCAAGCCAAACGGATTACTCCCTTATTATATATATATATAAGACAAATTCCATGTGTATCTAATCACACTTGGCCAATTATTCTATTCTATTCTATTTTATATTCTATATAAACAAGAAGGCATTATTAGATACTATCCCACAAAATATTTGAAGTTTAGATTATCTTCTGGATATATTTTGAATATGGCATGTTATAAAAAGCCAGGAGGACTTTGCTGGTATTGTGAAGAAGGATTCTGTGATACATAGAATGTTTAGGATATATAATATACATATACATATACACATAATTTTTTAAAAATGTTATCCCTTCTTTCAATGAGGCTTTTTCAAGGAAACATCCCCCATGAAATCCAAGGTGTTTTATGCTTAGCACGCAAAACCTTCCCCAAATGCTAGCGTCGCATCTATGGTTTCAACCATACAGCCTACAATTTTAGGATAAGGAATGTTGCTTTGGGATACCTAACTTTGGACAGCACATGAAACTTACCAGCAGCAATGAAAAAACCTCCTCCTATTTTGTAGAGGATGTGACTACCAAAAGGTGCAGCACAGATGATGAAGAAACTAGCAACCACCACAGTGACAACTCCAAGCAGCATGAAAATTGACCAGAAACCACGATAAACTGGACATGGGGAGAAAAGAATATTGAAAAGAGGTATCAGAGAATAAAAGACAATTTTTACAGAATCTCTCCAGCCTTTCCCGACTTTTTTTACATTAGCAAGCTGAACATTTATTCCATCACAGCCTTCTAGTAATCAGTAATCTAAAGCACCATATGTCCTGCATTAGACAGGAATGCCAAATGCTATCAGATCATCTTGGAATATAATGATGCATGTGGAGAGTGTTATGAATCCCTGTTGCTTGGTATCTGCTGGAGAGACATGCGGTTAATCAGTTCACTTGCTTGGCCAATGGAATCTGTTCATAAAATAATGTGCTGAACTGTAGCCAAGATTCTTCAAGATATTTGCATGGTTTTACCAGATACAATTGATCTCTGTAAAGTAGAAACAGAACCTAGAGACAATGTAAAGAAAAGCTTAGAACATAGCCAAGATAAGTCACAAAATTGTTGAAAACCAGAATTGAGTGCCTTTAAGAAATGTATACTATATATTCAACAAAATGTATTTACATATGGTTTTAAAATACAAATTGAAAGTATCAATGGAAAGACAAGCCAAAGTATGTATTCTAAAAAAAAAAGTCAGATTTGCTAATACTGTAACTGGAACTGTTCACACAGTACATTTCTTTGTGTATTTTTCAAAGCAAATATCAAAAATCATTGCGTTAAGGACAAACAATATTAAAGATTCTGGATAATGATCAATGGACTATATGGTGTTCTTCCTTTCAAATATTAATAATAATAAAATAATTAACTAATTAGGCATCTATCTTTAGGAATCTCTTTATAAAAACTAAGTTCATGGAAATCCAATTATTTTATTTATTATAAATATAATATAAAAATAGGAAAATGTTAAATTATTGTGAAAAGGCCTATGTGTGAATTCATTTGCATAAAATTAAAAGGTATACTTGGCTACAATAAAACTGCTTAGGATTATTCATAATATTGATATTTAGACTATTTTCAACTACTGTTTTATGAATCAGATTGCACAAAATACTTTAAAGTGTATTAACACTCTGTAAATTAATTTCCTAATATTGTATTAATAAAGAAAGTACTTCTATTTCAATAATTCGAAAGATTTTAAACCAAACTTTATATACTGTACATTGTAATTGTAAGAATTAAATAATTTTAATTCTTAAAAAAGACTATAAATTTATTAGGATTGCTGTATTTTCTAATGTATAAATGAGAATCCTTTTAAAAAATAGGGTTTTAGAATCTAATTTCGATCATAGCATTTGCTATTACGCTTGGTTAAATGGTGTAATTTAAACAAGCCACCCAGTCATTTTGCAGAGTGAGATGGGTGGCATACAAATTAAATTAAAAAAAATAATTTTAAAAAACAAATTACTGCATCATGTACACAATTGCAATTGCAAATGTTACATAAAACCATTTATTATTTTCCAACAGGAAGCCTTAGTATAGTATCATCTCAATAATTAATTACACTTTCCTATAAAATAGATTGTGTATGCTTTGATTATCTATGAATCTATTCATTAATACATTTGTTTTAAATATATATGTATTTATTTAATTACTTAATTATTTATCCTATTTCTTGCTATGATATAGAAATCAAAAGTCTATACCAAAAGGATAAAGATTAGTAGGGTAGTTGGATATTTGGAACCCTGTCTAAATAAAATTTTATATAAATATAAGGAAGAACCCTATATTGTGTTTTATGATAGTTTCTCACATCTTATGATTGGAAAAATTGATATTTTTCTCTCTAAAGGACAGTTGAGTGTCTAATGGGATCTTTCAAAATAAGATATATAAATAAGATAAATAAGATATATAAACTATAGCCTCTTGTCTTAAAATGGTAAGGGAACACCTGTCAATCCTAGACAAGTTCAAATCACCAGGACCAAATGGAAAACACCCCAAAGTTCTGAGGACCAGGGAACCACCAGAGGACTGGAAAAGAACTGATGTAGTTCCCATCTTCAAAAAAAAAAAAAAAGGGGGGGGGGGACAGATCCAGGAAACTACAGACCTATCAGCCTAGCCTCAATACCAGGGAAATTTCTGGAAAAGATAATCAAACAACGAATCAATGAACACCTAGAAGCAAACAAAACAATAACCAAAAGCCAACAGAGGTTTGCCAAAAACAGATGAAAACAAACTGGCAGGAATAGCCAACTCTCCAGAAGATAGATACAAAAGGATCTTGACAAACGTGGGCAGTATCAAATAAAATGGAATTCAATGGTGAAAAAAGTAAGGTTCTACACTTCAGCAAGAAAAACAGTATATTTGGTACCTTGCTCAACAGTAGTAACTGTGAGAGGGATCTTAGAGTCCTAGTGGACAACCATTTAAAAATGAACCAGAAGTGTGCAGCAGCTGCCAAAAAAGCCAACACAGGCTGCATAAACAGAGGGATAGAATCAAGATCATGTGAAGTGTTAATACCACTTTAAAATGCCTTGGTAAGGCCACAGTTGGAATACTGCATTCAGTTTAGGTCACCGCTATGTAAAAAGGATGTTGAGACTCTAGAAAGAGTGCAGAGAAGAGCAACAAAGGTGATTAGGAGACTGGAGGTTGAAACATATGAGGAATGGTTGCAGGAACTGGGTATGTCTAGTTTAATGAAAAGAAGGACTAGGGGAGACATGATAACTATGTTCCAATATCTCAGGGGTTGCCACAAAGAAGAGGGAGTCAAGCTATTCTCCAAAGCACCTGAAGGTAGGACAAGAAGCAACACGTGAAAACTAATCAAGGAGAGAAGCAACTTAGAACTAAGGAGAAAATTCCTGACAAAACAATTGATCAGTGGAACGTTTGGCCTCCAGAAGTTGTGAATGCTTCAACACTGGAAGTTTTTAAGAAGATGTTGGATAATCATTTGTCTGAAGTAGTGTACGGTCTCCTGCCCAAGCAAGGGATTGGACTAGAAGACCTCCAAGGTACTTTCCAACTCTGTTGTTGTTGTTGTTCTTCTTGTTCTTTTTTTTTCTTTTTTTTCTTCTTCTTATTATTATTATTATTATTATTATTATTATTAATTTATTTATTCGATTTTTATGCCGCCCTTCTCCTTAGACTCAGGGCGGCTTACAACATGTTAGCAATAGCATTTTTTAACAGAGCTAGGCTATTGCCCCCACAATCCGGATCCTCATTTTACCCACCTCGGAAGGATGGAAGGCTGAGTCAACCTTGAGCCGGTGATGAGATTTGAACCGCTGACCTTCAGATCTACAGTCAGCTTCAGTGGCCTGCAGTACAGCACTCTACCTGCTGCGCCACCCCGTATTATTATTATTATTATTATTATTATTATTATTATTATTATTATTACTACTACTACTATTATTATCTATAGTCTCTAACATTTTCTAGAATCTTGGACAGAGTTCTTCAGTTTAAAGATTGTCATTCATAAGGAGAGATCAGTCAAAATTATTTTGGTAGTTTGTTTTTGAGGAATTTATGAAGAAATATTTCATCTTTGTTTCCTTTTTTATAATCAGAAATATTATTATTCAAGGACTAATATGACTAAGGAATTGGATACTTATTATTGATGCCAACTCTTTTTAGAAAGTTAAATATGACTTTAAATTTGGGGTCCCAAAAAGAGTTATTTCCATAAATTTTCTGCATTTGTCCACATACACACAGAAAACATAATTTATCATCATCATTAAATTTGTTTGCCACCCAAAATGAAGCAATTTATTATTTCATTTACACAATATAATTTATCAATAAATAAAATGGAATTTGGGGTAATATTTATACTTAGGGTATTTCCAAAGTAGTAGAAGAAAAATTCATTGAAGTGATGCTACAGATTTCAAATCCATATGCTTTCTGTTGTTGCAATACAAATAGTTTCCATAACTAAGCATCACAACATTTTTCTGCAGCATGTCACAGCTCTAGTTTTGGCAATGTTTCACAAGGCTAAAAATATAAAAGAGTTGGGAACAGGAAAACAAACAGGAGTGAATAGGTATAAGAGCTTGATTTTTATCATGATGATATTGCCAGTTAAAAGATTATTACATTATTTCTTAATGTTTTCATTGAATCATAAAACTTGCAGAATTAGAAGTACTCTCAAAAAGAAGCTTGACTGTAGATTGATTGATTGATTGAGTGAGTGAGTGAGTGAGTGATTGCAAAATGTGAAAATAATCTCCCTATTCTCAGGTTGATTTTAAGCATAGACATAACCAGTATGTCTTTTTCCCCAGTAGAATTAATAAAGAAGTCCACAAATTGACTCTATCTTCAATATTTGATATTGGAAAGGTTCCAAGAAAACTGAATAAGAATAATTCCTATATGCAGGATTCTGTTTTCATTTTTTTTTAATGCAATAATTTGCAATTTTATGTTTTTTATATACCGTACCCAAATAAAGTGGTTTAGTGTGGAGAGGGGAAAAGGAATGATATTTCACAATACAAGTTTCTTTAGGGAAACGGCTTCCTTTTTGCAGAAATTTGCCTACCTTTTCTGGGCAGTAGGTCTGAAAGCTCAAGATTTCTCAATTTCTTTTTTTTCATCTAGTTGACCCTTTTTTATAATAGGAATTTATGAAATTTAAGCTCACGACAACATTCCATAAAACAGAAGCCAGAAAACCCCGCAACAACATCATATATGGTATAGCCCAACAGTTTCTTATCAACTCTACATTTACATTTGCATTTATTGTGCTAACTTCTATTCCATGCCTGTCTTCATAGAACTCTGGGAGGGTGGTCCTCCAAATATAAGAGTGAAGTTATTCCAAAGAATTGGGGGAGGGGGCTCAAAAAAGAGGTCTCTCGGTTGGTTGGTTGGTTGGTTGGTTGGTTGGTTGGTTGGTTGGTTGGTTGGTTGGTTGGTTGGTTGATTTAATTAGTGAATAGAGTGACTACTTCTTGAAATTTGACCAATCACATATTTGATCAATATGTAAAATACCATTGTGGAGGTAAAAAAAAAAAAGTCAAATGATGCTCAAGCCAGGACAATCAAAATGCCATTTTTAAAGATATCGTAACACATAAAAAAGAAGCAGGATTTTGATTATGTGAGTGCTGGTGTTATCTTGACTTTTTCCCTTCCTCTTCACTCAAAATGTTGCCCCTCACCTTTTTTCATATCATCTATGAAAGGAAGCAATTGGAAGGAATCATATTACCAATATCTCAATAAGATAATTTGATTTAATGTAATGTATTTTAATTTTTTTACCTCACTCAATCTATTTCTCAATTCTTGTGCTACTTTATTTTGGAAATGCTACTTAAAGGCACAATGTAATCTGGCTTTAAACACGTTGGACTCAATTTCAAGGTAAAAGGACACTACTAATGGATACCAACCATCTTTTTTCAGCTAGCGGTGAAGTGCTGTTTTTGACAAGTTAATTTTAAGTTAAACCACCATGAGACTGGTTCTTCCCTAGAAATGGTTCACTCTTTTTCTTTGTTAACCATGAGCTCATATGATGTACTTGAATATATACAGAGATCATATATTATATCTTATCTCCACCCTTCCAATTGGACAAGTCAGGATATTAGAATGTTGGTCTCCTTTAGGATTATGGTTCCTTTTAAATATCAGATTTCTTTATTGGTGAAAACAGAATATGAGATGGTATAAAGAGTTAACAATAAGAAGAAGATCACTGAAAATCAGATTATCTGCTTAAACCTGTTGCCAGTTGTTACCAGGAATCAAACCTGAGTTGCAATCACACACAGAGAGAGATTCAAGACAATGATATTTATTGTCACCATAGGAATGTGCCTTTGGAGAGATGTTTTGGGAGTAAAAATAACAACAACAATAATAAAACATGGTAGAGCAATGACCCATATGAACATACTGTAGAATCCAACCTGTTGCCTCTGAGGATCAAAAATGAGTTATGACTGTAGAGGGTCTATTCACACAAGAAACAACTTCCCAGGACAATGCAACACTGTGGATTCAATTCCAAAATAGGGCTTCCATGGCAGAAGTGGTGATCTGCCTATAATTCTAACTATTACTGTACTACTACTACATAGCTATTGCTATGCTTTCTGAACAGCTGATCTGGAATTGAACGTGAAGAATTCAAAGCTCTAATATGATAATTGCAACAAAGAATACTTACTTATTGCAGAATTATAGGTGGTTGAGTTATTGGAATCTCTTAAAAAAGGAAATGGAGAGAGATAAGCATGGGTGCAGTTTTTAGAAGGTGACTGGTTCGCTGAAAAACAATAACAAAGGCAATATTATTCTCTTGCATTTTTATACATGTCAATTTTATGAATTTTGGAAAGCTTATGCTAGTGGATGAATAATTGGCCCTATACGTCTAAAATCCAAAACTCTGAATTATTTTTTTGGGGGAGAAAGAATTATACTCAGCTTTTAATAGAATCATTCTTGTAGGGATCAAATTGCAGTCTCTCGTAGTCAGGTAGCATATACATTTAAAAATAAAAATTAAAAAAATGTTACATGATCTGTACTAGGTTATTGTAAGAAAAACTACTACACTGGAGGAAGTTTTGGTAGCAATAATAGCACTGCTTGATTCACTTTGAATTGATTCAGAGAGAAGCAGAAGCAGTAAAGGACTTCCCTAGAGCAGTGTTTTTCAACCAGTGTGCCGTGGCACACTAGTGTGCCGCGAGACATGATCAGGTGTGCCGCGAAGAAGGAAGCTCAGGTTTTGCTGAGAGAGAGTGAGAGAGAGAGAAAGAGAAAGAAAGAGAGAGAGAGTGTGTGAGAGAGAAAGCAAGAGAGAAAGAAAAGCGAAAGAGAGAGAAAGCAAGAGTGAGAGAGAAAGAAAGCAAAAGAGAGAGAGAAAAGGAGAAGGGAGAGAGAGAGAGAAATGAACAAAAAGGGGAGGAAAAAAGAGAAATGAGAAAATGATTGAGACAGAGAATGAGAAGAAAGAGAGAGAAACAAAAGAGAGAGAGAAGTGACTCTTGATTTAAAGCATATGATAAAAAGCCAAAGGATAAGAGAGAGAAAAAACCCAGCCCTCACCTGTTTTTGGAAATGGTTCAGGAGTGTATACATACACACACACACACACACACACACACACACACAAGGGTGGGGAGGAGACAGGGATGGAAAAGGAGGAGAATGTCTTGGGGTGTCATTTTGTGTCATTTGGGTTGGTGGTGTGCCCCAGGATTTTGTAAATGTAAAAAATGTGCCATGGCTCAAAAAAGGTTGGGAAACACTGCCCTAGAGAATTCAAGACATTTTCCAGTGATATATATACTTGCCAATTATTTCCAATTAGCATTTCATTTAGCACTTATATTTACATTTTGAAGACAAACAAACAAACAAAAATCACTCATTGACTTTTTCTGATTCCCAGATGCCTATGTTATGAAAGATAAGGAAAATGTAAGAAATATATAACACCCATTCCTGTTCCTCCCCATTTCTTCAATCTCTCTACTTTTTCAAACTATTAGTACATTCCATAACATTTTTGAAATTCTACTATATCATCCAAAAATCTTTCAGTAGATAAGTCTCCTTCTAACTTTGTTCTATTAGAGTCCTAAAGACTTTCACTGTCTCGCATTTGGTATCTGGAGAGTAGCATGGAAAACAGAGAGTGCTTTTGAATGGTCTAATATGGAAGGGTGGATGGGTAGAGGGAAAGAGAGATTTGAGATATTAGAGATTTATAGCACGTTTTGATTTTTAACTAAAAATTTGCTATAGTTTACAGCTTTTATTGATGCAATTTTTTAAATTATGATCCTACAGACAGCAATAAGTTTTTTATGGAAAAGTGGGATAAATACTTTAAATGTTTAAGAGGAACTTCTATGAAAAATAGCTATTATAATTCCCAAAGTATTAAAATAGTGTGTAACCATCATTTTATAATTTTGTGTTTCTCTAGTTCTCAATGTATAATGCTTACGAATACCCGATGCTCAGTGAGTTGGTTTATGTGCCAGGCTACCCAGGTATTTACAGTATATAGAAAGGCTCTGTTGGCTCTTCACTTATAAAACAACTTGCTCTAGAGCAGTGCATGAGAAAAAAGAAGATATATCCATATAGGTTCTTCCATTTCATTCAAGAGCTTGTGCAGCTCTTGCACAAGCACAAACATGAAGTTGCTATTCAATCTTGCTTATATCACTATGTGAAGCCTTGCTAGAAGTATTTGTAGAATGCATTTATGCAGGCATGTGCAGAAGTGTCCTAGTTTCATTTTGGTCACATTTCTGCAAATTTAAGATTATGGTTTTTATGTTTGCATACATGGTCACTCTGTTAGAACAAAACATGCTATTTTTTTAGTGGATTGTTCTGTTGGAGTGTTGCAAACCATTGCATTCTTGTGTTTGAACTTAATCTCTACTGAATACTTTGAATATAAAGCAGCTTAAAAAAATAAGCCTTCTTCGACCTCTGTCCGGCAGAATAATATCCATGACAAACATATGTACATATCTGGAAAATTGGGAAGTTGTCTAGAATAGATTTTGAAAGAATAATAGAGAAATGCAGCAGAGAGAAGGATAATGAAAATGCTCACAAAGATCCATTTTGCCATACAGAAATGTTTCTTTCTACAGATAGAACTTATTAAAGCAAATAATTTTTTAAATGTAAGAACTATTCTACATATTAGATCAAAACCAGATTACTTACTGTACCAAAACTTCAACATACTGCTAGGATTCTCATCAATCTTCCCATCAAACCAGCATCTCCAGAAAAAACCTTCATGGTGGAACATAATTGTCTCTTCCTGCACAAAAGAAATTAAGAATTTATCATGTACTTGTATTAACGTATGTTCTATGTTTTAGGTTGGATTGCTCATTATTACATAATTTTGAATATCACTGACAAAAATAGAAATCAGAGAAAGCAACCTCCTGAATGTTACTGGCTGAAGTTAATATTAAAATCGTTCAATAGTTTTCTAAACAAGAACAAAATAGACACATCTCTGATACCACTGCAAAAGATTATGCCTAGAAATAGAAAGTATACTAACCCTAGTGCGATTCACATCTTCAGAACACTTCCCAACTTCTGTAGCCAAAAGCCAATAGTCTGTCCCAAAAGCAACCAGAAAAAACAAAATCCCAAGCGCTCCAAATAAGCCTCCAAAAAATATTCCAACACTCAACTTCATTGCTGATTTGTTCTTTAAAAATAACTGATAAATCTAAAAAATATGTTTCAGGATGGTGGGGGAGAAATGTCCTTCTTAGATAAATTTAGCTAAGAATTATGTTGCTTATGCTATGGCTTGGATTTGTGTTCAATTAAACTGCAACCTAACAAATGAAGATAGACTTCTATTTTGGGACACTCCCTGAAAGAACTTTACAGTATTTTCCTTAGCTGGTATGACCAGCCAAAAATAGCTGACCTTCCCTTAGCTAGTTATTGGCACGAAATATTGTTGCACATGGTGCATCCACATATGAAGAAGAGGGATGAAATTACTGTCCCCTTATTATTCTGCCTAGGTTGGATTTCAATATCCAATGCTGACAAGATATAGATATAGATATAGATATAGATATAGATGAGATGTAGATATGTGTGTGTGTGTATACAGTTGAAAATCGAAAAATTAAAATATCGTACAAAAGTTAGTTTGTTTCAGTAATGCAACTTAAAAGGTGAAACATGATACAGTATATGAGACACACACACACATACACACACCCCAATCAATTTATCTTCTTCCTATAAGGGGGAAAGGAATAGAACTTCTCTGTCACAAGCAAACACATAAACTGCTGTACAAACTAAGTTGCAGATCAGATATGCAGAAGCATATCATCAGATAGATAAAAACACTTGGGCCTCATTGACTGATTGACTATCTCATACCAAGGCAGCAATCAAGACATTTAAAGCTGAAATGTGGCGCCCACTTGCTTTTTTTAATGGTCTTTAAATGAATGTATACATGTCTAGCTCAAAATCAGAATTAAAAGCACATCTCTGCAGGGAAGAGTTTAGCATCTAATATGCCCTTATCATCACAAGAAAGCAGAAATATAGAAGGTCCTGCTTTGTATTATTATTATTATTATTATTATTATTATTATTATTATTATTATTATTATTATTATTAGATTTGTATGCCGCCCCTCTTCATAGACTCTTTATGCTTTAATGAGAGTTGGATATAGAGAAGGTGATTTCTAGGGGCAGCCAAGTAACACAACTATGCTTTTAGAAAACAGGCTGTACTATTATTTTTCCATTTCAAATATAAACAGATGTTTTCTGCATCTACTACTATGGAAAGCAAGTTTCTTGTCAACATTTCTGTTCCAACATTTCTTGACTTGCCTCTCCTTTTCACTTAACTTTTTTTTCTTTTTCTTTTTCTGCACAGGTTAAGTACATTCTATACAAAACAAGGGAGTCTATAAAAGGGCAAGGCATTCTTGTAAATAAAAATTATGCTAGAAGATGGTGGACAGAGAGACTGACAGATATCAAGACTGGAACCTATAATTGGAAATTGCTGTACATTCCTGACTTGGGATAAAACCAGTATATATATATACCGTATATATAATTTTGCAAAAAAAATGATTAAAAAAAAAAATAGAAATACATATATACTGTAAATACCTTATATATATACTGTCTATCCTAGCCTCCCTTAATGTTCAAATTCAGCAAAAAAAACCATGTGACATATATATATATGTGTGTGTGTGTGTGTGTGTGTGTGTGTGTGTGTATATATATATATATATATATATATATATATATATATATATATATATATATTTGTTTTCGTAAATTTTCACGGGTATATGTATGTAGATTGTTCTGAGTTCGGGTTTTGCCCTGTGTAATATTTTGCATGTCTATGCGACGTTTCGGCGAAATCACATTCACCATCATCAGGCTGAAGTTATTTGCTACATTCAAAACAAATCTCCACCCCCACACTATATACTAGGAAGAAATGACAGTTGCTAACATTCCATTTACAACAACACAAAGATTGGAACTTCAGCCTGATGATGGTGAATGTGATTATATTAACTGCCTTGTAGTGGTCCTGGGTTGGGCCTAGAGGCAAAAAAGGAGCTGTGACGTTCCTTAAATATACCAGGGTGATCCGACTTAAGAAAAACATATATATATATATATATATATATATATATATATATATATATATATATATATAAAAGGTATTTACAGTGTATATATATAAGGTACCGGTATTTCTATTTTTTTTTTAAAAAAACATTTTTTTGCAAAATTATATATATACTGTATACTGGTTTGTTTTGTTTTTTAAGGGTTATTTTATTCATGGGTAGCACATTTTTCATGGTACTTTGGTTAAAAATGTGACTATATACAGTAACTTTTCTTTCTTTTTCTGTCTGTCTATCTGTCTGTTTACCTTCCTTCCTACCTACCTACTTACCTACCTATCAAATATATAGAGTATCATTATATATCTCATAGAATCTTACTTTGACCAATGTTTTTTTACTGTAAAAAATGGGGGGGGGGAAATACATTCATTAGTTAAAACAATTATATAATAATTAAAATAATTATAAATTATAAAACCAGAACTAAAAGAGAATAATAAATGTAGGAGTATTAATAGAAGGTTCACCCATTTCCTGGGGTTTCCAGGGCTACTGGCATAACCACATCTTGAGGGACCTGTGGAGGCTCAAGAGGGATGAAGCCCTTCATGGCATCGGACGAGAATATCTCTGGGACCGCCTTCTGCTGCACGAATCCCAGCGACCGATTAGGTCCCACAGAATTGGCCTCCTACGGGTCCCATCAACTAAACAATGTCGTCTGGCGGGTCCCAGGGAAAGAGCCTTCTCTGTGGCGGCCCCGAATCTCTGGAACCAGCTCCCTTCGGAGATTAGAACTGCCCCCACCTTCCTTGCCTTCTGTAAACTCCTTAAAACTCACCTCTGCCATCAGGCATGGGGGAATTGAGGCATCACCCCCCCCCCCCCCCGGGCCTATACAATTTATGTAAGGTATGTTTGTGTGTATGTCTGCTTTAATAATGGTTTTTTTTTAATGTTTTTTAAATTTATTAGATATGTTATGAATTGTTTTATTTATTTATTTATTTATTATTTAGATTTGTATGCCGCCCCTCTCCGCAGACTTATTGTATGCTGTGAGCCGCCCCGAGTCTACAGAGAGGGGAGGCATACAAATCTAACAAACAAACAAGCAAACAAACAAACAAACAAACAAATAAACAAATAAATAAAGCCAACCTTATCTCTTTTGGTAGAAAATTCCACAATGTGTAGACCACAGTAGAAAAGGCCCACTGGCAAAAGCCCAGAAAATGTTGCTTCCTCAACAATTAAATCTGTAACATAGCCATTCTGTAATAGATGAAGGCAGATGAAGCTGGGAAACGTGGATTACTCAGACATATACATTGACCAAAAATATGTCTTCCAAGGATACTAAATAAATTCCAAGAATATTAAAATACTAAATAAATATTAGCTATTTTCATTCCAGTGCATGGTTTCATAGTATCCCACAACAGTGTCTCTTCTACTTATGTCATACCTTGCAATTATTTTTTTTAAAAAATGTTATCAATTAGAGTTCTTGAGCTATTTGGGGGGGAATTGAAGTGGTTTATAAATCACATACATTACTTAATCTCACCTAAATGAACAAATATAATGTTCTAATAAAAGAACCTCTGACACTATCAATGTCTTAGAAGATAGCAAAGTTTCTACCTGGCTTTTATAAGCATTTGAATCCTTTAGATACTTATTTTCTGTCTGAAAATATACCTGAAACTAGAACTGCATGGTACAAAGAAGCTACTTTAAGAGATTTTTTTAAATAATTTTTTATATTATTTTTAAAATACTTATTTCAAATCTGAACAATTTACTTATGAAATAGACAACATCTGTGCCACCTACTCCATAAATCTTAATGGAAAATCTCACGGTGGCATTACTTAGATTAAAATTAAGCCCTTATGCTTCGTTGTGAAAAATAAATCCACCCTGGAGCTTTGGCTCCCAGTCTTATGGAAACAATTATCCATTCTAGTGATAAAGATAAAATCTTCTAAGATTCACATTTATAATATAGAATTTACCAGATTAAGAGCATTTCTGGTTTTAATTTATTTTTACTCTTATTGGATTTAGTTTGGTATGATATGCAGTTTTCCATTATTGTTTTGCTGCTTTCCCTATGTCTACAAAATTGCTCTACTTTTTTTAAAAAAGGTCCATTGAAATACTGAATAAATTATCACAGTATTTTCCTTATATGTTGATTCTTTTTTCCCTTTTATAAAACTGAAAAGTCATAGCTTTAAAAATGTTTAGAGCCATTTATTTTGTCTTCAGTTTTAACATTCCTCATAAGGAAGATTTATTATAATTTTTATAATGTTTGCAATAATATTTCTAAACATATTCAATACTGGTTATGAATATTACTAGTACAGTATTATCATTATACAGTCAAGCTTCACAAAATTCTATTGAGTAGGGGAAAACTCTTTGAATGTGCACTTTGTATTTAAATGTTTTCAGTATCCCCCATCTCTCTCTCCCTTCACTTTCATGCAGACAGGTAAATGGCTGCTACTTGGAGGGTTTGGGAGCAAATGCTTGTGACATTGACTGGGAAAAGTCAAGGAAGGTTGAAAATGAGAATCACATGACCACAGCAGCCACCACCAATAATAATGAAGAGCAATAATTTTCCTACATTTCATTCCTTCAACAGTCAGAGGTCCTGGATTTTGGATACTTTCTGTATTTTGAGATTCAAAATTTGTTGCCTTTGATGAATCATTTTTCCCAGATAATGAACATGGCAATGAGAATTTTAGGAGCATATAGATGATTACATTACCCAAACTACACCTTAAATAGACCAGTTAATCACAGAAGATGAGCTGGCAAAAGGCAGAACTGTGACAAGTATGTTTGACTTGATAGTCCTATTCTATTCTTTGGGACTGTCTTCCGCCGCACGAATCCCAGTGGACGATTCAGTCCCACAGAGTTGGCCTTCTCCGGGTCCCGTCAACTAAACAATGTCATCTGGCAGGCCCCAGGGGAAGATCCTTCTTTGTGGTGGCCCCGGCGCTCTGGAATCAACTCCTCCCGGAGATTAGAACCGCCCCCACCCTCCTTGCCTTTCATAAGTTGCTGAAAACCCACCTATGTCGCCAGGCATGGGGTAATTGAGGTATCCCCTTGCTAATATGATTTATGTATGGTTTGATTGAGTTATATGGTTATTTTAATGATGTGGGTTTTTAAATGTCTTTTTAAGTATTGGATTTGTTACATTGTTTATTATTGTTGTGAACCGCTCCAAGTCTTCGGAGAGGGGCAGCATACAAATCTAATAAATTATTGTTATTATCATTATCATTATCATTATCATTATCATTATCATATTCTAGTAGAGTAGAGTAGAGTAGAGTAGAGTAGAGAGTAGAGTAATTTGAGATTTCCCTTCATTACAACCTGAGTTGTAATGAAGGCATGGGTTACTATTATAAGGTTCAGATAGAGCAGAGTAAGAACTACAGTACTGTTCATAATGTAGACAGACTAGTTAAGTTTCCTGTTTTGTATTGCCAGATCATTTCGCTAAGATGCCATAGGGGTTAAGATGTGGGGTTAATTATGTTTTCCCATTAGTCTGTTGATGAGCAACTGAAAGTTAACATTTCTGCGCATATTTGGTTTTTATTTCTTTTAGTCTATCCTTTTATATTTTAAATGTTATGTGATATTTATTCTATTGTATTCTAGAGTAGAGTAAAATAAAACAGAACAGATTACTCTACTCTTACTCTAGAATAGAATAGAATAGAATAGAATTCTTTATTGGCCAAGTATTATTGGACACACAATGAATTTGTCTTTGGTGCATGCATATGCTCTCAATGTACATAAAAGAAAATATACATTTTCAAGAATCATGAGGTACAACATTTAATATTGTCATGGGGCTCAATTATGTTTTGTTTTATTCAATTGATATGTTTTAAAGCAGGACCATATCCTAGGGCAGGTGCCACAGGTGTCGTGCAGAGCCGTATCTGCTGGCGTATGAGCCGTTGCCCTAGCTCAGCTCCAACATGCACGTGTGTGCTGACGAGCTTTCTTTTGGCTTGCACAGAGACTCTGGGACTGTATTTTTGGCTTCCAGAGAGCCTCTGGGGGGATGAGGGAGGGCATTTTTACCCTCCCCTGGCTCCAGGGAAGCCTTGGAGCCTGGGAGAGCCTACTGGGCCCACTAGAAGTTGAGAAACAGGTCATTTACGTTCTTCAGAGGGCCTCCGGGTGGCAGGGGACACTGTTTTCGCCCTCCCCAGGCATTAAATTATGGGCATTGGCACTGGCGCAAGCACGATAGCACGCACACACGAGTTTTCAGCACCCAAGGAAAAAAATGTTCACCATCACTGTCCTAGGAAAAGCATGGCAACTTAGGAAATGATGTGATATGTATGATTTTGACTTTCCCTTTAACAGAATATTTAAATTCTGCATCATACAAGTAGATCATTTCCTGTCCAGGGTTTAAAATCACTTCTTCCCCATCTCTGTATCATTTAGTAATTCACAAATTACATTTCTAAAATCCAGGTCTCTGAAACTATTTTGCAATACAGTAAGGATAGCTCCTATCACAGAGCCTTGTTGTGATTTTTCTATTTTTCCTTTATGTACGTTATAGTTGAGTTTCAAACAGCCTAAGACAACTTCACCCTAAATAGCACCGAGTATGCACCGAGATTGCTTTAGTCCCATGCATTTATCAGGTGTTTAAATTCCATTGAACTCAAATGGCATTTAAATATAGACTCTGCTTTTAAACATAGATCTCATCCCACTGCATCAAAATCTTATGCGTCTAATCCTTGACGTATAGCTAAGTGAAACATTTAAGTGAACTTTGCCCCATTTTACGACCTTTCATGCCACAGTTGTTAAGTGAATCACACCCCGGTTGTTAAATGAATCTGGCTTCCCCTTTTGCTTGTAAGAAGGTCACAAAAGATGATCACACAATCCCCGGACACTGCAACCATCATAAATGAGTTAGTTGTCAAGCGTTCAAATTTTGATCATGTGACTATGGCAATGCTGCAAGGTTGGTATGAAAAACTGTAATGTCGCTTTTTTTCAGTAACATTGCCTATTTCAATGGTCACTAAATGAACTGTTGTAATTTGAGGGCAACCTGTAATACTAAATTTTACCTGAAGGATTTCCTTCGTTTTAAAAACCTGAATAAGTCTTGAAACTCATGATTCTTGACAAATGTATATTTTGTTTTATGTACACTGAGAGTATATATTTTTCCCGAACACCATCACTCTACTAAACAAATAATTCCCTCAACATTGTTAAACTATTTACTACAGTATTTACTAAGTGCACTATTACTACTAGTTTTTTTCTCATCATTCCTATCACCCATTTCCTCCCACTTAGGACTGTATGACTGTAACTTGTTGCTTGTATCCTAGGATTTTTATTCTATTCTATACACCAAAAACAAATTCCTTGTGTGTCCAATCACCCATGGCCAATGAACAATTCAATTCAATTCTATTCTATTCACCAAAGACAAATTCCTTGTGTGTCCAATCACCCATGGCCAATAAAGAATTCTGTTCTATTCTATTCTATACACCAAAGACAAATTCCTTGTGTGTCCAATCACCCATGGCCAATGAAGAATTTTATTCTATTCTATTCACCAAAGACAAATTCCTTGTGTGTCCAATCACCCATGGCCAATAAAGAATTCTGTTCTATTCTATTCTATACACCAAAGACAAATTCCTTGTGTGTCCAATCACCCATGGCCAATGAAGAATTCTATTCTATTCTATTCACCAAAGACAAATTCCTTGTGTGTCCAATCACCCATGGACAATAAAGAATTCTGTTCTATTCTATTCTATTCACCAAAGACAAATTCCTTGTGTGTCCAATCACCCATGGCCAATAAAGAATTCTGTTCTATTCTATTCTATTCTATTCACCAAAGACAAATTCCTTGTGGGTCCAATCACCCATAGCCAATGAAGAATTCTATTCTATTCTAATTCTATTCTGTTCACCAAAGACAAACTCCGATCACCCATGGCCAATAAAGAATTCTATTCTATAATGAACACCGTGAATTCTCTCTCGTTGCAAAATGCCTTGAGGAAGCCATTCAAGACCTCTGCAAACAATATTTATTAATTATATCAGGCCTCCGGAAGAGCGCAAGGGGGCCTTCAAGGCGGTTTCCCAACCTGCGACGACAGCCAGCCGAAAGAAAACAGTCACTTCTCTGGTTGCTGTTGTTGCGACTGCCTGCCTCGCCCCGCCCCGCATCCCCGTCATCTGCCTACGCGGCGAAGCTGCTTGCCCGCGGCCGCCTTTCGCTTCTCTTCCCCTTCGGTCGCCCGGTTGCCCACCTGCTCAGGGCCTGCTGGGCTGCGGCGGGGTTTTCTTCCCCGCTACCTTTCGCGACGCATGGAGAATGGGGGCGGGAACGACCCGCTTAACCCTTTTCTGGAGGAGGTGGAAAGGCCTCAGGCGGTGGCGGTAGCAGCGTCGTTCTCGTCGTTATACCGAGGCAGGGCTGTTTGGCCCAACCGATTCTTGTTGTGTCTGTACGCGGTGGGCTTTCTGGTGAGCTGGCCAGGTTTGCGCGGTTACCGCAGTGGCTTGTAAAAAGCTCGGCCTGTGAGCCCATAGGCCGCCAGGTCCGGAACCGGCAGCAGCTTCTTCTTTCTTGGGCGACTTTTTCCGCATTTAGCCCTGAATGGGTGGCGGACTCTTCCACTCTGCATGTGCTCAGAGGCAATCTTGCGGTCTCTGGAGCGTTGGAAGAAAAAGCAAAGGAGCAGATTGATCGGGATGGGGAGTTATTTGACAATTTGAAGTTTAGGTGGCATGCTTGGGTTTTCTGTAGAGAAACGGTCCGTTTTCTTATTTATTTATTTATTTTATTTATTTTCTCTTATTTATTTTTATTTTATTTATTTGTCAAAACGTGTACAAGATAACAGGTATGGTATAAACGTGAACAAAAGCAAAGTATTTTCACTGAAGAGGGCACAGCCTTTCTCATGTTTCCCTGGAATTATTTTTGAGTGGTCATCGATATGCAAAGATGAGGCACAGTTTACAATTAATATGTTTATTAATTATTTTATGCCAGCCATCTCCTCTGCAAGAGAAAGTATTGCTGAATTAAGTGATTTCTGATCCTCCAACCAATGAGTGCTGTATAGGATAAATAAGAATACCATATGACCTGATCCTCAGAAAGTATTTTCATTTTGGCCACTGTTTATTCATTTGCCTTCATTTTTATACCACCCAACCAGTCAGCTCTTGAGCATCTTAGTTGAATAAAGCCTCCATATTCAGATACTTTTCTGTCTCTTAAATACTACTACCAGCTGTCCTGCTTGGAAAGTATGCTGTTGTTTAAAGGAGTGTTGGTTTACTTGGACATACTTAAGTAGTTTTCAATCATGATAACTGAATGCATGGCTGAAATAAGATCTTAACGTCTCCCTGTTTTGCTTTATTTCCCCAACCCCCCTAATTGTACTCTAATATATTTTCCATTCTTCTACACTGGAAAAAAACACTTTTTCTCTGTCATATTACCATGCTCTCAATTGTCAAGTTAAAAGAAATACTGCTTATGATTACCAGTACTGTATATATCTTACTCTGAATAATAAAAAAAAAAGGTTGGCACACACAAAACTTACACTCAGATTAATTTTATGATATATTATGCGTTAAAGCACTGAAGGCTAAATGTGTCACAGACTGAAAACTATGGCAATCAATTCCATGTTGAATATGGAGTAAATTAACAATAGGAAATTGAAATTGTGCATGTAATCACCAGAAAATTATAGCTTTTGCTATATGGTTCACACTTGGCTCACACTTCTGAGAGTTGAAATGATTTATTTTGCCTTATTCCACATGAAACTAGTTTGTACTCAACTAGCATCATTCTGGAGCATTTTAATCAGAAAAATATCTTCTCTTAGTCTGTTATTTGATAACGAGAATAATGAATCTAGAATTAGCCTTAAGATGTCTTCTACAAGAGCTCAGTAGCGAATTCCTCAAATCTATGGCTGACCTTTTTAAAAAAAAATTAAGTTCACTTTCTGTATTGTAACCTCTTACGTGATTTACCTTCAGTTACTAGTTTACAACTTTTGTGCTTGTACCTACCTGGATAGAATGCTAGTGGAGGTATACATCATGTCTAAGGAAGATAACTACATAATGCATAATAATACAAACTATTATGACATGCTGATTATGATTTGGTAGGATTAGTGTATACAGTTTTCAGAAAGGCTCATGAAGATATATACAATTTTATATTCAATGCAACAACCCAATAATCTTTGTCAAGCATGGTTGAAAATTTAAGTCTGGAAATATTTATGCAATTCATTTTTTGAAAAAAAAGGAAAAAAAGATTGTAAGCAAATATTTGATTTGATTTATTTGCCTTATATGCCACCCCATCCCCTTTCTGTTGAATACTACAGAAAAGAGAAATTCTTGTCTTCCTATTCAGGAATTATTGTTACGCAGCAGTGATAAAATGCAGTTAAAATATTCTACACTTGTTTTTTTTTAAAAAAAAAATATTTGTCTATTTCCAGGATTTCTTTGGTGTCAGTATGATTGTTCCCTTGTTAAACCTTCATGTGAAATCTTTAGGAGTGAGTTCAACAATTGCAGGAGTGGTAGGTAAGCAGGCCAGTTTCTTAGCAATTAGAAGCAAATCATTTTTGAGGATAAGACCCTTGTTGGCATAGTATGTTTATTGTTGTAACTTACTGTTATTTTATTGTATTTTATAACAAGATATGTAATTACCTGTGGTTACAATAATAAACCTCCTTACTCTTGATGAAGACTTTTCTTTAAAACAAAAGCTTACATGGGCATAATTTAGCAAACATCTGTGTAGAACCTTCTTTTTTTCACCCAATGAAATTCAATGGTGAAAAAAGTTAGGTCCTACATTTAGGCAAGAAAAACCAAATGCACAGGTATAGTATAAGTGGTACCTGGCTCAATAGTAGTAACTGTAAGAGGAATCTTGGAAGTCCTAGTGGACAGTCACTTAATTATAAGCCAGAGAGGTGTGATATGGCTGCCAAAATAACCAAGGTAATCCTACCAGAGGGATAGAATCAAGATCACCTGAAATGTTAATACCACTAATGCCTTAGAATATTGTATCCGGATTTGGTTGCTACAATATAAAAGTAATGTTAAGAGTCTTGAAAGAATGCAGGGAAGAGCAATAAAGATGATTAGGTGACTAAAGGCTAAAAAATATAAAGAATTGTTGCTGAAATTAGGTATTCCTAGTTTAATGAAAAGAAGGATTAGGGATAACATGATAGCAGTGTCCCAATAGCTAAGAGGTTGCCACAAAGCAGAGGGAGTCAACCTATTCTCCAAAGCATCAAAGCAACCTATTCTCCAAACCTCTAGGACAATGAATGAAAGGAGAGAAGCAATTAGAACTAAGGAGAAACTTCCTGGCAGTTGGAACAATTAACAGTGGAACAACTTGCTTCCAGAAGTTGTGAATACTCAACACTGGAAGTTTTTAAAGATATTGGACAATTGCTTGTCTGAAATGGTATAGGGTTTCCCACTTGATGACTAGAAGAACAAGGTTGGACTAGAAGATCTCTTAAGTTGCCTTCCAACTCCCTTTAATTTATTTCATAAACTAAAATCAGAGCTTCCTCATTTGACTGAAAATTATCAAGAACCATTGATGTGTGAAATATACAATTATTATAACTGACTCTTCAGTTATAATAGATACCACCTTTGTGAGGAAGTAATCACCTGCTCCTACATCATGCTGGTCATGTTTTTGGGCAGTGCTGGCTCAATGGCCTTGAAACTGAGATGAGCACTGCCCCCTGTTGCTAGTAGTTGGCAACAACTACTGAAATAAAATCTCAGGGACTCTACTTTTTATAACTGAGTATTCAGGGAAGACACTTGGAAAACCAACTTTGTTCGGAGGAACTTAGAAACTAAATCATTTGAATGTTTGATATCCTTTAGCAAAAATTGCTGGTTAGAGTAGTTTTCCCAGTTTTAGTGGTTACATTACTTGTTATCTTTTTTCAACAGAAATAGTACAAAGTCCAGTGTCTTATCTACATAAAAAAGTTCATAAAATCAAACCTTTCACAATAGTAGACCCATCTCAGTCTGCACCAGTGGCTTGGCATGTTTTCTACCATTAAAAAAAAAACCATGGATATTGGTGCATGCACTTTTTTTTGATGAATTATATATGCCACTTCTTTATTCTTCCTTTCACCTGAAGTTATTAACTCCTTTGTTTCAAAAAATGGTTTTAAGAAATGTATCTAACCAAAAGTATTACTGGTGATATCAGGAATAATCTGCTTTCTTCCTACTAAAATCTATTGCAGAATGATCATCTATATATTTTTATTTCACTATTTTTTTCTTCTAGGATCTTTATATGGAATACTTCAACTCTTTTCCAGCACCTTAGTGGTAAGTTTATATTCTTAAGTCATAAAAAAACTACAAACTTAGAAATGATAGATGTCATATATTTAGATGTAAGTTATTGGGAAAATATGGGTAAAGATGTAAGTAAGTAAGTAAGTAATTAGACAAGTCAGAGGGATTTAAATTAATTATAGGGAGCTTATTATTTATTTCATTGAACCTTCTACCCATATCTAAATTTGAATGCCATCTTTGCATGTTTAATAAACAGATATGCTGTTCTCAAAACATTTATGTTTTCTTATCCAGGGATCTTGGAGTGATCTAGTTGGAAGACCCCATTGCTTATTTGTATGCATCCTCTTCAGTGCATTAGGTTATTTTGTGCTTAGCATATCCACCAATGTGTTTTTATTTGCCATTGCTCGAACCTTTGTGGGTAAGTTTCTATTTCTCTATTCATATCCAACTTTACTTCATTAGTAAAGGGGCTGATGAATCAGATTGCCATTTTAATTCAGAGAAACTGTAATTATGAATTGATTAATTGATTATATGCAATAAGGTCAATGTCTATTCTTAGCAACTATATAGAAAGTAACAGAGAAAGAGAAAATCTTACTATCTTTAATATTCTTTCATTATATTATAAGATTTAAGCCATGTGTTACATTAATTGGGTACAGTAGCATTTATGCATACTAGTATTAACTAGAACTATGACAATTTGGATGACTTATATATTTAAAAATAAGGGTAAAATACTAAGGTTTCTGAAATGCTAATGAGCATGTGGTTGTTTAAGTTTACCCAGAAAGTTGAATCTAGCATTGATAGGCAATTGCAATATGAATTAAATAAATTTTATATAGTAATATTTATGTCCTAAGTTTAATATTTAATACTAAACTTTTCAGTGTAATTATTATTTTTGTTGTCTATAAATATTAAAGAAAAACAATGCAGAAGGAAAAATACAAATTGCTTGAAAAAGTAGATAGATATTTGGTTTCTAATTTCCCTTCTTTATAATCAATTACAGTATTTATAAATATTTATATTCTCTTAGAAACCATATTGTTAATAATATATATTTGCCCTGCATGTCACATGGTACATATAAGGAACTATACAAATCCAAATAATAAATAAATAAATAAATAAACTATTTTTGCTTTAACTGTCCTTTTCTTTCACCTTTCCAAATGTTACCACCTTCTCTAAAAAGCTAGGTCTTCACATCATATGTCTGAAGTAAGATAATTTGAATGTGGTCATTTGTTAAATAATTCATTGGTTTGTTTTCTTGGTTGCCTGTGTTCTCAAGAGAATCCAACACTAAAGTTCATTAGTATTAATACCGCTCCTTTTCTGCTTCTTCAAAGTCCAACTTTGACATTGTAGAATGTCATAGGGAAGGGGTCTGCAACTTTAAACACCCAAAGAGCCATTTGGACCCATTTTCCAAGAAAAGAAAACACCGGGAGCCACAAAACAAGGGTGGGCATGGCCAACTCAATATCAGTAGAAAAATGTGTTTGGACAGCAATATCACCAGATGGATTCAAAACTGACTGACCAAACACACTTAACTTGTAGTGCTCAATGGAACTGTATCTACATGGAAGGAAGTATGCAGTGGACTACCCAAGGTTCTTTCTTAGGCCCAGTATTCAACATCTTCATCAATGACATGGACAAGGAGATAGATGGAGAACTCATCAAATTTGCAGATAACACCAAACAGGCAGGAATAGCCAACACTCCAGAAGATAGGCTTAAGATACAGAAGGATCTTGACAGACTTGAACATTGGGCACTAATAAAATGAAATTCAGTGGGGGGGAAAGTAAAGTTCTATATTTAGGCAAGAAAAAAATGCATAAGTACAGCATAGGTGGTACCTTGCTCAACAATAGTAACTGTGAGAGGAACCTTGGAGTCCTAGTAAACAAGAATTTAAACTTGAAGCTATAACTCCCAGAATTCACCACCCAGCAAATGCTGGCTGGGGAATTCTGGAAGTTGAAGTCCAGATAACTTCAAGTTGCCAAAGTTGTGAAACACTGCTCTAAAACACCTGAGGGTAAAACTAATCAAGGAGAGAAGCAACTTAGAACTAAGTTCTGACAGTTAGAACAATTAATAAGTGGAACAGCTTTTTTCCAGAAGTTGTGAATGCTCCAACACTGGAAATTTTAAAGAAGATGTTGGATAACCATTTGTCTGAAGTAGTGTAGGGTTTCCTGCCTAAGCAGGAAATTGGACTAGAAGACTGTGTTATTCTATTCCATTCCATTCCATTCTTCTATTCTTATTCTTCCTTCAAAAAGGTTTAACTATGTTTCTCTATTTAAAATTAAACTGACAGCAATCACTTATTGCTTGAAAGACCTCTTTTTAAATAATTGTAAATCCAAATGTATGTTAAAAGTGAGGCAGATAAAAATAGTATTAAACGCTCTGCCGCAATTAAGAGCTTGATGGCTTTCCCTATCTCCCAACACTCAGACCCACAAATCAACCACTGCCCTGCAATCTCCCTTTGAGGAGCAGTCATCTAGAGCAAGTGATCTCTCACTCTCTAATTTTTGGAAAAGCTTATCACCAGTCCTTTGGTCTTTCTTGACATGTCTCTGTTCTTCTGGAGATGTCTTAGTTCGGCTCATAAATATTTTTTTTATTTATTTATTATATTTGAATGCAGCCCCTCTCCAAAGACTCGGGGCGGCATACAATAACACTATGACTAGTAATACAGGTTCTGCTAGCATCAGATATATAATTATCATGTATACCTTGTTTCTTGTCTTTATAAGTAGGATACCTCCGGAACTGCCTTCTACCGCACAAATCCCAGCGGCCGATAAAGTTCCATAGAGTTGGCCTTCTCCGGGTCCCGTCGACTAAACAATGTCATTTGGTGGGCGCCAGGGGAAGAACCTTCTCTGTGGCGGCCCCGGCCCTCTGGAATCAACTCCCCCCAGAGATTAGAACTGCCCCCACCCTCCTTGTCTTTCGCAAATTACTTAAGACCCACCTGTATCGCCAGGCATGGGGGAACTGAGACTCCTCCCCCGGGCTTTTATACTTTATGTTTGGTATACGTGTGCTGCATGGTTTTAAATGATGGGGTTTTAGATGTTTTTAATATTAGATTTGTTTCATTGTAATATTGTTTTATTATTGTTGTGAGCCGCCCCGAGTCTTTGGAGAGGGGCAGCATACAAATCTAATAAATTATTATTATTATTATTATTATTATTATTATTATTATTATTATTATACTATTTGCTCATGTCTTGCTTGTAGACAGTTTACAGGATATAAGATTAGCTAGTCTTTTCACTACTGATTTTTTTCTGTTATGAGAACTGTGTACACTTACCACCATCATTTTTTAAAAAGTATGACTTTATTTGCCACAAATTAATGCCATACTTTTTTTTCATTAAAATGTTTAATAAACATTATTACTTGATTTACAAATTGTCGACAGATATTTGATTGAACTTTGAAATAGCATCATTTTGTTCTCTGTTTTGCTTTTATTTACAAATCAGGTAGTCCTCAGCTTACAACGGCTTGCTTAGTGGCCATTCAAAATTACAACAGCATTGAAAAAAGTGATTCGCAACTGTTGTTGTTGTTGTTTTTACACTTATGACAATTGTAGCATCCCTATGGTAACATGATCAAAATTTGGGCACCTAAATCTAGGAAACTATGTTAGTAATTGCAGTGCTTCACTTAACAACTTGAGTTTTGAATTTTTGCTTCTCTGCTCTACCCTTTTTTTTGTTAATTTTAGGTCTTTTCAAACATACACATTCCGTTTCCAAAGTACTCATTTCTGACTTGGTTCCTAAGAGAGAGCGCCTCTTGGTAATTGGATATTTCAATGCCATTTCAAATTTTGGCTTCATTTTGGGACCAGTTGTTGGAGGCTATCTTACAGAGCTGGAAGGTGGTTTTTACCTGACTGCATTCATCTGTGCTTCCATCTTTGTCTTGAATGCTGGTATGTGATTTGATTTATGCCGATATTTTATACTTGAATCACAGTTGGGCAAGAATTACATTTCTGTGAACATATTCCCCCTAATTTGACTTATCTTTTATATTGTTTCAATTACCAAAAAGAAGGGGGGGGGCAGGATATTAATCAGATAAATAAATATGATAAAGTTATGCTGCAGATGTATGAAACTTGCCTGACTATCTTGAGAAAAGAGCTACTTAATTCATAGCTGTGTCATTGCATTAATTATTTTTTTACAATTGACAGTACCTAATGGGCAACAATATAAAATGACTGTGCAATGCTCATCAGGTTGTCAAGAGATCATGTAATAAACTGTCATGGTGTAACTCATTGGTTAAATTCCTTTGCAGTTCTTTTTTGGATATTGCTATATTATGGAAAAAAGATGCACAGTCGTGAATGGGCCATTATTAACAAATCCAGAAATAGTATTTCCGAAGAAGTAAAGCACGGCCATCAAATTACAACTTCACCTTACAGAGCCATGTCATCTGCTGCTCCTAGGATCTCCTCTTGCTTTCAAGTTACGTCTGTGATGAAGAGGCTTGACAGTGTTGCAAATTCTAATCTGTGGGATGTTTTTTTGATACGGCTCCTGATGTCTGTTGCAGTAATGCTCTATCATAGCAATTTTGTGTTGGGCCTTGAAGAAAGGTTTGGAATGAAACCCAAGCTCACTGGATACCTAATTAGTTATGGTAGCACACTTGGAGTAGTTGCTGGCTTTCTCCTTGGACCTATCACTAGATGTTATAGCCACAATACTTTTGCTATGTTATTGCACTCTACTGTCCTTTCCTGCCTGTTTATGTTTCTGTATGCTATATCAGAAAGCCTTTGGACAGTCATTTTGTGTTGTACATTTTTAGCATTTTCATCCACTGTGGGACGTACATGTATTACAGAACTTGAACTAACGCTGGGTGGCGACCAGGCCAGTGGTATGCTCATTGGTCTTGGTCAGTCTGTTACATCTGTGGGTCGCATAATTTCCCCTATTCTCTCAGGTGTTGTACAGGAATACAGTCCACGTGGTCCATCAATTCTTGGAAGCCTATTGGGGCTTTCAGCAGTTCTCATCATGGTCTTTAATAAGTCACGATATTCTGTCAAAAGGACCATGAAATTTAAAAGTATGTAATGACTTATTTACAGTGCTTTTCTTTTTTTAAAAAAAGCCAACAAACTCTCAAAGGAACAGTTCTCAACGTAGGGAAAATATAAAATTATAAAACAGAGCAATATCATTTTAAATCAAATTGAAATCCTTTAAACAAAAAAGAGGAACCCATGTTTTCAGCTTCCTCATGTTTATGTGGAATTTGAGCCAGGTTTTGATGGCACGCAATACCATATTTCAAAGTGAAGAAAATTGAAGAACTGCCATTCCAGCAGATATTGACTCTCACTGAATAAAGGCTTTGAAGAGATGTAATTTGCTTAATATCAAATTGGTTGTTGAGTTTATTCCCCAAAAGATGACCTTGTATTAAAAAATAGGATTTTTTTCACAATCAAAAACATAGATTCTGTTCAAATTCCTCTAAAATGAGTATTGAACCTGAAAACTATTTTTGATCATTGAGTTATCAAGATTTCACCATGTGAATCAAGCTCTTGTTAAAAGTACGTATTTAAGTATTCACAGTTCTGTTTGCGTACAGTCTCTTTCCTTTTCTTCAAATCAAAGATCAGCTGCATCAAATGAAACATTTGTTTAATCAAGTCCCTCAGTTTGAATAAAAGCTACTATTCATTTAATACAAATTTGACATTGACAAAACCTTGCAAAAATGTTCACTGCTGAACACAACTTACTAACTCCGTATTAGAACCTTCAATATAAAGATTAATATATTTCTTTGCAGTTGGAGAAAGGCACAGTTGCATTCAGTGTGGTAGATCAGAAGAATACAACTCTGTTTTAGTATTTGGTATTTTTGGAAAAGAAAATGTTACACTTACTAAAGAGAATTGATTTCACTTTCAATCATTTATTAACAGTTATGTTTAGGTCTAGCTGATTAAAATAAGAGAAAAGGGAAATATACATTTATGCTTACAATGAAATTCTAATTTTCTATCATCAGCCTTACTCTTTGAAGTGTTTTTCAACTTTTGTATTGAACACTCTTCATCCCCATTTTTCATATTTTAAAATGTATAGACTTTCATTCCCAGAATTACTCAGCCATCAGGATGTGAAACTATTTTAGAACAACCGAAGAGGGACATGTTCCTAAATTTTAAGTAAAGAAGTGCTAAGAGGATACAAAATAGTGCTTAACCTTTCTAAAAATAGCTCTGCAAGAGAAGACTTGGATATTTGCTCTTAATTTAAGCTAGATCTTGTCTTTCTATATTATGAGACTAACAGCCATATTCTTTTCATATACAGATTAGAAGTAAACCTTACAAGTTGGGTAAGATTAATTCCCAGCAAACTCTATGTCCCTTGACAAAGTTAAGATTTGCTCACAATCCAAATAATACTCAACAAACTTCTTGTGAAATTCAACTCAGAAATCTTGAGTTAGTTACTAATATTATGTAGTAAAAGTACTTGGAAAATATTTAACATACTTTTGGAATACTTGAAAGCCTCTAAGAAGTTCTACTCAGGGATTTTGTACCGTGGTACTATCTGAAATGATTTTGAGTTGCTTTCTGCAAATGTATGGTCTAAAATTGCACTTACAACATTGGCAATGAGAAATAAAAGGAAAAACTAAATCTAAATGATCTATATGTCATTTCTTCAGTTGCTGTCCCATGCAGTATATAAATTTGTATATGTTATTTAGTATATATGGCATTCCCACTTCAATAGGAATATATTACTTTCATTAATAGAAAACTATATTGCTCTTCAAATAATGTGGCAAAAATTTTATGTCTTAACTAAACACTGTGGTCCTGTTCTTATCTCAATATACCGTATTTTTCGCTCCATAAGACGCAGTTTTTTTCCTCCCAAAGTAGGATGAAAAATCAGCCACGTCTTATGGAGCGAAGATGCAGGCAGGGAGGGGGGGGAGGCGCTGGAGCAGAGGGAGGGGCGGCGATATACTCATCTGGAGACCGCCGCCTCTGTCGCCGCCTCTCCTCTTCCCAACCCCGAAGAGAGCCGCGCCTTTCGGCCTCCGGAAGTGCTGGGCCGGGGGACGCCTCCACCCCGCAGGTTTAGGAGGCGGAGCAGCACCGGAGGAGCGTTGGCGGTTCCGAGCCTTTGGGAAGGCTATGGGAATCGCTTCAGGAGGCGGGGAGGTCTCGAAGACCCAAAACCCAGCCAGTCGCTCGCAGCCGGCCGCCGCCTGTGCAAAGTTTGGCTGCGAACTCGGCTGGCTAGCTGCTGCCTGGCCCCCTCCCTCCCGGAGGAGGGTCTCCCTTCTCACCACCAGCGGCGCTCCCCCCGCCAGCCAGCCAGCCAAGCCCCGCGCCCGCCGGAGCCGGCTCTTCGCTCTCCCCCCACCGCCCGCCGTGTTTGCAGGAGGTGGGGAGGGTCGGGCGGCCCGCCAAGGCCAGGAGGGACGCCGCTGTCCCCCCTTCCCTCTCTCCACCTGCCGCTGCGCCTCCTGCTGAGCCCCCTCGGCCCCGCGCGGCGCCTGTCAGAGGAAGCTGCCCTGTCCCGGCCAGGATCCGGGGGCGAGGTCGTCGGGGTTTGAGGGGCCCTAAACCGCCCACAGCAGAAAAACAGAAAAAATAAGGGAGAAAGAAAGAGAGAAAGGAAGAGGAGAGATAGAAAGGGGGAGAGAGAAAGAGGGAGAGATAGAGAAGGAGAGAGAGAAAGAGAGAGATACAAAGAGAGTGAGTGAGAGAAGGAGAGATAAGAGAGAAAGAAAGAGGGACAGAGAAAGAAAGAGAGGGACAGAGAGAAAGAAAGAGGGACAGAGAGAAAGAAAGAGGGACAGAGAGAAAGAAAGAGGGACAGAGAGAAAGAAAGAGGGACAGAGAGAAAGAAAGAGAGGGACAGAGAGAAAGAAAGAGGGACAGAGAGAAAGAAAGAGAGAGACAGAAAGAAAGAAAGAGAGGGACAGAGAAAGAGAAAGAGAAAGAAAGGTAGAGAGAAAGAGGGAGAGATAGAAAGAAAGAGAGAGGGGGGCTTGTTTGTATATTTTCCCAATTCCCCTAGGGCAGTGTTATTGTAATAAATATTTTAGCCTACTTTTTGGCTCAAAATATTTTTTTTCTATTTTCCTCCTCTAAAAACTAGGTGCGTCTTATCAGCAGGTGCGTCTTATAGAGCGAAAAATACGGTATTATTTGTACACAAGCAGTTGTGCTTGTAATAAACTGGCCAAATATGCAAAAACTAACCAGAACTAACATGATTTGCAATTTTCTGGAGCTCATCAGGAAATATTGCTTCATCAGTGGGACTGGGAGCAGGCTCACTCTTCCAAATGTCATGGACAGCAGAGCCATTAGTTAATATGGCCCCATGCCATGTAGAATTTTAAAAGTATCTTTACAGTGTTGTGAATATTGTGGGAGATTGAAGAACAGGTAAGGCTGAGGTGTAAGTAGTGTAACAGGAGAATGTTAGATTATAGCCTTTGCTTACGGAGTGGTTATAGAGTTGGCTTACTGTATTTGTAAAGATCCATGTATAAATAATAACAGCCAGAGAACAGGTTTAACTCCCCTTTATTGCTTTTAACTTTGACACAAACATCCTCATGTTTTTTGCAAATCCTGAAACAAAGCTCTCACACGCATTTTCAGCAACCTCTGTCTGTGAGTAGTCCAGTAAGCAAGATTAATCAAACAGTAACCAGGGCCAGCAGTCCAGTAAGCCAGGTTAGCCAAACAGTAAGTGTTGTGGCCTGCCAGCTGGCAGCAGAGCTAGATGAGGAGGAGGCCAGGGAGGAACTTGGGCCAGTCCTGGAGTTTGGGGAAGGCTCTGATGGATGCTCTGTGTTGGAAGCAGAGAGAGAGCCAGGGCCCTCCAACATTTCCCAGCTGCCTTTGGAGTCAGAGATAAGTGGGGAAGAACAACACCTGGGGCCTCTTACAGATGTGTGTATGTGCAGAGTTGTCAGGAGAGTAGAACAATTGAGTACCAGGAGCTGATTCCAAAAGAAAGGCAAACTTCCAACTCTGAATGTCCCCTCCCCTGTTGGGGAATAGTAGAAACTAAAGGGAGTGACATCATGGGAAACAACTGTTCGGATGTATTTAGAAAGATGTGTGTCTCAGAGAAGTGTGTTTGAAAGAGTTTAGTTTAGTTTACAGCTTTGGGACTGAAAGCTCCTGACCTGGCAATTATCCAAGAATTGATAAGGTTTATATCAGGAGCAGATCCCTCTTATCTGCTTCTACAGGTGCGCTGTGCATGAGGATTCTTGTGTGCGTGTACACAACCCCAGTATGATTTTGCTTCTGTACATGCGCAGGAAGCAAAAACATGCCAAAATCATGCGAGGGGATGCGTGCGAGAGATTTTATAATTTTTTTGCTTCTGCGCATGCTTGGAAGCAAAAAAATCACCAAAATCTCATACACACGAGCGCCCCCTCGTGAGATTTTTCCTTCTGCGCATGTGCAGGAAGCAAAAAAGACTAACAATTCAAGGAAAAAGATGGCGCCCGAAGGACCGGCACTGGAGCGGTCGTGTGCAAATTGTGCAATCTGTAGCAACCCAGCACTGGTTTGTACTTCTGCTAACCCTTGGGAGGATTATTTCACACATGCGTTCTGTGTGTAAATACCATGAATTCACAGTAGTTAAATAAAGGGGTTTCGGAGGGGGGGGGGCAAGGAGTTATGTTTCTTGGTTCTACTAAGACTGGGTCAGAACAGTAACCAGGGCCAGCAGTCTAATAAGTTAGGTTTAGTCAAACAACCAGGGCCAGCAATCCAATAATCCAGGTTAGCCCAACAGTAACCAGGGCCAGCAGTCCAGTAAGCCAGGTTAGCCAAACAGTAACCAGGGCCAGCAGTCCAGTAAGCCAGGTTAGCCAAACAGTAACCAGGGCCAGCAGTCCAGTAAGCCAAGTTAGCCGAACAGTAACCAGAGCAAGAACTTTTGCGAAACAGGCAAACAGGTCAAGCCCCACAAGACAGAGCATAGTAATCTCCAGGTATTGGCAAGTGCACACAAGGCTCCACAGATTCAACATTTGTTCCAGACAAATGCCCCCCTCCCACTGGCATCTCCTTACATCTCAATCACCAGGTGTGCCTTGTGAAGGTGCATGGGACACACTCCTCCTTCATAGCCAGCTCAGTCTGCGTTGTTCTCGCTGTCTTTCTTCTCCATGTTCTAAGATTGGGGGGGGGGTGTCCTTGCTCTTTGCCTGAGCTCTGTCTCTCTTACTTTTCCCTATCTGCAAGCCTTTCTGATCCTGAAAAGCCTTGCCCAGACTGACTCTGCCCTTCCCCAGTTTCCTCCAAAGCCAAGGAACCCTCCCTTTCGATCTCTGTCTGCTATTGTTCCAGCTCATCTTTCCCCGCAAATTGAGACTCCAAAGGGGGGCATGCAGTGATGAGCTACCAAAACTTTCACTACCACACTGTGTGTGGCTTATGCATTTTGTTTCAACGTCTTTCAGTGCAAATTGGGTGCTCTGGGGTGGAGCTCCAAATTTTGCTACCGGTACTGCATTCCTGACCATACCCGTAGGAGCCCATCACTAGGGGCATGACATTATCGCTTGCATGAAATACTTTGAGATGGTTTGGTCAGATAGTATATACGACTGAGTTGAAAAACTACTATATGAATGATCAAGAAGGAATCAAAAACTGAGAATTTTATAATTTGGTTGAGCTAATGGGAACCTCACAAAGTAAAAAATGGCAATATGCGAACACCATATGATTGTAATAAAAGCAAGAATGGTTTGCAGCAAGAGCAAGAGCACTTAGATTTAGACTTATATACCGCTTCACAGTGCTTTACTGCAGTTTATAGAATCAGCACATTGCCCCCAACAATAATTTTACTGACCTTGGAAGGATGGAAGGCTGAGTCAACTTTGAGCTGGTGAGAATCAAACTTCCAAACTTCCGGCAGTCAACAAAAGTAGCCTACATTACTGTATTCTGACCACTGTATTCTGACCACTGCACCACCACAGCTCATGAGATATGAAAGAGACGGTGAATGTATTGGTGTATTCATTGGAATATTGAGATGTATATGCATGTACTGCATGCATGTGTATTCTGCAGTTAAAAACAAAGTTTGGAAATAGTTGGTCTAATGGTTAAAGCACCAAGCTAAACAGCAGTTCTAGTTCTCCCCTAGCCTTAAAAGTCAGCTGGCTCAATCACTTCTCTTTTCCCAACTCACCTCAAAGTTTAATGTGGGAAAAATAGGAAGAAAATACGTTCAATATGTTCACTGCCTTGAGTTATTTATAAAAATAATAAAGGCAGAATACAAAAAAAATAAAATTAAATACAATAAAAATACTTTAGTTGTCAGTAATGATTACGTTCAGTGATAATGACATTTTATGTTCCATGAGTTCTTACAAATATTTTTCCTTTACAAAAATTAATTCAATTGTTATCTGTGAGTCATATTATCACAAAACTCTGTATCTTAACAACATTTCCACTTTTTTATCTTGATGGAAAGAAATAGGAAGGGTATACATGAACACCAGCAGGAAATTTACCTTTTAGGGCTTCACCATAATAATAATCATTACTACAAAGAATTTCTACAAAGAATACAAGGGATTCAAGAACTTCATCTTTATCAGAATGTAGAAAAGGAATTTCATTCTACAAGTTTTCCATTATCATGGTTTATACTTTGAAATACACTATATATATACGTGGAAAAGGATTTTTCTGCTAATGTTTCATATTCAATAGAATCATTTCACGTATGAGGACATCTGATGTCAGTGCTATTGATGAAACTTAGTTTTGTGAACTTTCACAATGCTTTATAGATAGTCATTCCTATCTGAGCTGGAGTGGGAGAGGTACTATTTCATATACATCTCCTAAGACATGGGATATCCTTTTAAAAATAAATATTGATAGCTGACCTGTGCAGAATTACATGTTTTTTGTTTAACCATGAAAATTGTATCAACCTTAATTCCTGTTAGTGATTCATTTTCTAGCACGCCAAATTTTTCTTAAATTCCATCGGTCAAGATTGTACTAAAGTGGCAGAATTATTTCTTGCAGCACTCCCAATGACTATAAAACATGAAAATTATGTGGGCAAAATTCAATTCTTAAATTATTTTTTGAGGTTTTGCATTTTTAACCATTCTTATTAAGCTATACAGCCAAATCAAAATGGTTATAATTAGCAAATATCCCTTCATGTGGCAACAGTAGGTGACAGCCTGTAATGCAAATAACAATCAAAATTACAGGAAAAGGAAAGAAGTATATTGTATTGATGTCCAGTACACCAGAACTCCAAACCACTTCTGGAATAGTTTTAATAATAATTTCACCAGGGTTGGTGTATGCTGCGTTCCTGTGTAACGTATGACTTAACCGTATGTTGGATGAAAGTGTTAACATTGTACCAATAAATTAGGTTTGGCTTTTCTCACATTGTCAATTTAGCTAATTCTACAAATGTTACTTTATCCTATTTCTTAATACATATTGATAAAGAACATTTGTTCCCATTGCATCTTATCAATGTCTATCCAAAAGTCTAAGTAACTTTTATGTTGTCAAAATGTTATCAGATTCTTTTCCAGAGAAGGTAATACATGGCCTGCATTAAAAATAATAACATCAGGTGATTGCTGATATATTTAAAACAATGTCTTTTATGTTTACAAGAACAGAGTTTTCTATTCTAAAAGACCAAAGAAAGTTATTTGTGTATTTACCAATAGATGGCAGTAAAGACCTTTTTTTTGAACCATTTAATGGTGAACTGAATTTCAGCTCATAGCAACAGGATCAAACAACAGTGCACCACAATATTGTGACTATGCGTAGGCAGCCTAAGTCATAAGTATAATTTATCAGCATCACATATTCTGGAGATCTATCGCATACCTTTTTTTTTTTTTACTATCTGTAGGACAATTTCATTTGTAAAGCAAATACTGATTAATTTCAGTCTATATTTCTAATGTTATATCAAGAAGAACATATTATTAAGACCAATAAATAACTGAAAAATACTTCTGATTTGAGCTGACAAGGCCTACAGGCTAATCAATAAAGATAATCTAATAATCATCTGATTTGTGATTAAATTATGTATGTGGGTATGTACAATAAATGAACATTATTTTTTCTTCTGATGGCGACTACTTTCAATGAAAAGAGATTACTAATAGTGCATATTAATAGAGTATTACAGCAAGACTCCTGTTTTCTTAAAGCAATGATTATTTTAATTATATTGCTCTTTTTTAAAAAAAAATGTATCTAGGGACACATAATTTTAAAATAACTTCAATATGGTTAAATAAATAAATAAACTTAAAACCATTAACTTAGTTAAAAGCATGATGATTGGAACAAGTAGTTGTGCTACGTACATTTCTACAGAATATTAGAATTTGGACTTTGAAGGCGGACTGAATATTACCTGAGTTGATGAGCAGACTAATCTATGCATTATTATGAACAAATAATATAGACAAACGGTAAACAATGGTTTACATTGGATTGTACCTTTTAAATACATGGGGGAAGAGGCGCAGAATGAGCGTTGTGCTATTGTGATCCCAGTCCCCTGCCCCATCTGTATAAGTCATGTTGCATATGGAGATACAAATAGGGATGGAATCTTCATATAAATTCCTATAAATATCCACGAACAAATCTGTGATTCATAATAGCAAAGCAGAGGAGTGAATGTAAGGAGTAAAAGATTGTCAAGAAAATAGTTGACAACTGCTATAGTTGGCTTTGTGGTTCAAGTATGCAGTTTTAATAATGTGCAAAATTTATTCCCATTTACCTAAAGTAAGCTCCTTTGAACCTACAGAGTATGGGGATTAGATCTCCAAATCAAGATAACCTTTTTTGTTCTTACAGAATCTTCTTTAAAGTAGCCCCTAACTGTGTGCTGGTATATTGGATATATTTTAACAGGACGGGAAATTTTTAGTGCAATTCCTAATTAAAATCTGACTTTGTTTAGGACTACCTCTAGTGATGGTCTGGACTCTTACCGTTCAGATCTGATAGCCTTTCATTTGAAGATAAGTCACATGTCAGGCATACAATATATAATAATTGATCAAAGTTGTCTTCGTTATATAATTTACATTATTTGATCCCTGAGAAGTTAATAATTTCTTCCTATTTGATTTCTGTCTAGATTTTCTTTCCTTCCTTGCCAAATCCACAAGTCTAGGGCCAGGTTTTGAATCCAACTGCCCTACTACCATTTACATCATGCTCGTCTAGTATATGTACTGTTTGGGCATTCATATCTGTTTAATAATTATTGCTATGGTTATTTTCAGATTTATCTCTTGGCCTTTCAGCTTTTGATGCCTGCCGGACTAATCGAGGGGGTGGCAGGGGCTTGACTGATCTATCATCTTCAGTTGATTCTTCATTCACTGTGCGAAATGCTGGCCTTGGCAACAGTGGTTGCCGGAAGCCTCTTGTTGTTCCTTGAGAGCAGCTCGATGTACCACCATTGTCTCTGCCAGTTTCATTCTTCCACTCAATTCTGCATTGTTGCTGACGAAGTCTTTGATCTCTCAAAATTTTCCCCGCTTGGGATTTTAAATTCAGCACCATGGTATGGTCAGATTCAGAATCACTGCTGTCACTTACTGCAAATTTAAAATATATAGATAGGTAGATAGATATAGATATAATAATATACTGTTGTAATAGGTTATGGCACAAAAACATAACATTCTGAGGAATGTTAAATATATTAAGTCAATTGGAACCATAGTCTTCACTGGATATTCTTTTCTAACAAATGCAATCACATAAGGAGAAGACCAATGCACATTGGTTGGTACACTGAGTGAGAGCATATTTAATTGCCCAGAATCACTTCTCATGAGATGGGTGGTTAAATAACTTTAATTAATAAAAATAAATATGTAAATCTTTCTGTAGGACGGTACACAGTGGATGGCAGATTGCCAGAAAGCCACATTTTCTTGCTTACATAATGTGTATAATGAAGCTAATATATTCCTGTAAACATAGACATACTTAACCTGTGATCTACTTAAAATTCAAGGAACGCTCTTGTTCAGTGCCAGTTTTGCATAATATTTATTTCAAATGAGATTTTCCAAAGAGAGAATTGGTGAGAAGAAATTGGTGAGAGGCCATAAATGGACACAATCAAGAAAAATAACGGGGGAAATTCTGTGAATAACCTTAAAGCACAAATTACCGTAGCTATGGAATATGAGACATGTTTTACCTCATTTGCATAATTAACATCATTGTTATCTTTACTAATTTAAAGCAAAGCTGCTTATATTATCTGAGAACTGGTACCTTTTTACTACAAAAATTACAATTAACAAGAATGTTAATTCTTGTTTTTACTAGATAAAAGTTTTTTGTCAAAATAACTGAAGTGCACTTTCTCATGTCACAGTTTCATCAAGATAAAAGACAGTTGTACATAAACACAAACCAACATTACCAGATTCATCATTTTCATTGGCAGTTTTCTGGACTACATTTTTATAAAAGACTAAACTATTGTTTTTCCTATTATGTGACTTCACAATAAAAACATTTGTGGTTCTCTGTAACTTTATTACTTCAGTTGCTAACCTTTAAGTAAAAACTAGTGCAAAAATAAGCAACATCATATCTGTGTTAAAATATAAAGAGCTGTCATAATGAAAAGAAACAAATAAAAGAACACAACATTGCCGTCATTCAGTTTTCTTCAAAATTTAAAAAACTTTTAAATTTGTTTGTATTTTAAGCAAGCTTTAAAAATATGAACATCCTAAGCATAAAGCTAGTATAAATGGCAGTTTTTTATTAACATTTGGTTAAGTTCTCCAGGTTACCAAAGCAACCATTTCAAAGAAAAGGCTACAGACTCTTCTTTGCTTGAAAATTATGGCCACATGATACTTTCCAGCACCATATGTTATTGCATATTCTAGTTAGAGAATTTGAAAAATATCAGCAATGTTAGGATAAATAGTGAAAACACATAATATTACGAATCTATGTTTGAGAACCAGAGAATTACAATACAGTATATGGACAGGAACAGTTTGAACTTCTAATCCTTTATATAGCTGTTTGAATAGTATTGGAAGCAAAACCCTTTAAAAAAACAGATTGGGTGATATAATCTCCAATCCAATCATAGGAAGGGCTTGTTCAAATCTTTGGACAGCCCCAAATTAGCTCAGGTTATAGTCTTTGGAAAGCCATTCAAGAAAACTACAATAGTTTCTTTTACATAATTGAAGGTGTTACCAAAAAAACCTTCCAATAAATCTCCTACTCTTATTTCTGACCAAACAGGTTTTGCAGGATTCTTTTTTTAATGGGATAATAATCAACATAGGACTAAATAGATAGGCGTGTATATCAGATTTGCTCAATTCAGCCAAATGCTCTCGGGAGCCTATCTTAACCTACTAAATTCTAGCAAAATTTTCTCTACCTTCTTACAGACAGAAAATAGGAGGCATTGCAATCATGCTGAAATTGTGCTATACAATGCACTTTATAACACATGTCCTTAAACATACGGGTATGGTATAAAACTTCAAAGGCACTTAATCGACATGAATCTTTATGGTCTGTAAGTACCCCTGCAGTAGGTCCAGATACTATAAGAAATTGATGAGAGGGACTAGAGTCCCTCTCTACAATGAAGTGAGTAAGAACACAATAGTCAAATAACTGACTGCACATTTTATTGCAAATATGAACACACATGCACAACATGATGGATTCACACTACATGACTTGACAAAAGAAATGTATATTAGATAAGACAGAAGAAGGAGAAGAAAATACAATCCACATATATACTACACAAAAACATTGAACAGAGACAAAAATAATTGGGCAAATTAATTGCACAAGCATAGAATCAGAAATGTAAATACTGTCTATCCTAGGGTACATAGCTTATTTTTACAAAGGAAGAGACAGACAAGAATTTAAAAGACATAACATCCCAAAATCTATTTATGGTTTATCCCAAAGCAGGTTTGTAATAATGATAATATAAATTAGGAAATTGGTTCTTACATAAAATACTGTTTATAGTGTTTAGTCTGGTAACTTAAAGTGGCTGAAATGCAAAGTAAATGCCCCCATCATTTTTAATTCTTTTAATACTTGTGATACCATTTGGCAGGATTCACCATATGAAAAATTGCTTGGTTGCTGGCTTCATTTAGTATATTTTCTACTATTCATTGGGGAAAAATTTCTGTTCAGTTTGATTTTTGAGCTTTTTTATACTTAATTAGGTGTGCTGGTTTCAAAACTGTAGTTAGTTTTCTTCTACCACGTCAAGTTTTTTCTCTACACCTTATATAGTTAATTAGACAATATGAGCATCAAATTGCATTTTTTACATAGCCATCTTTCTAACTTCCCAGAAAATCTTGGTGCAGTCAGTGATGAGCAATGAGCAATTCCACCAAGATTTGAAGGTCATGGAGGCATGGTGTCAAGGTAGATGGGATGTACATATGATGGCTAACTATTGTTGGAGCATTAAGCAAGAATGTCCACAGATTAAACACTCCAGAAAAAGCTATAAGCGAAAATTTTTACCTTAAAATGTATAATTACTGTTCGATTAAAAAAACAACTATTTGTAGGAACACAATTTAACTTACAGTAACTATTATAGCCTTTGTAAAAATAAAATTATTCTTCGTAAACAGTATATGCACAATTTGTATGACTTTTGAGGGTATCTTATAGCTTAAAAAGTTGACGTGATAGAAAAAAACTGTGGTTATTTTTGGATCCAGAAGCCAAAACTTAGTTGAAAACAAGTGACAGATTTAAGACAACAAAATTGTTGTTCCCCAGTTTATCTACAACCTGTTATATGTACTATATCCCAAACTGTTAAGAGAAATCCTGGAGTTTCCTCAAACTGACAACAGTCAAAGGCTGTAATAGGAAGCCATAGACAAATAATAGACTCTGAGCTATCAACATAATCAGGAACAAATTATACATGACAGACAAATACATGACACAAAACGTAGACATGTGACAAAGAGAAGCCAGAAATCCTTGGCAGTTACTTAGAATAGGAAGAAGCACGTGGAATCAACTGAACTAACAGGCTTAATCCAAAGCAATTGTAAGTCGTTTGCATAATTCTCAATAATCTACCATCTCTTCTATATGCTCCAGGGAATATCTGCAATGTAGATTATACATATTTTGATAATGAAATATTGTGATTACAAATGTCCAATCCCATCCTCAGAACAGAGGTTTTGCAACATTGGAGCAGATCATTCCACTTATAAGAAGTAGTCTGTCTACTATATTACAACCGTAGTACCAAGGGCCAGTCCAATTCCATTATTTTTGCTAAGGTTGGGGCAGGAACTAAATAGTTAGGGGGTTTCGTTTTATTGTTTTACACATTTCTGGGTGTTGGTAATCACCTTTAAAGTCCTCCATGGCTTGTATCCAGGTTATGCCAATGGGGTTTGGTCCGCCCCAATCGTGCCGGCAGCTTCAGGCCCCAAAAGAGACTTCTATACCGTTGCACCTATCCTTTGGAGCATCTTGCCCCTTCCCTCTGAGTAAGGTCAGTGCCCACCCTTCTAATCTTGTTCTTAAAGCCCTGGATTTCCAGTTGACATGGGGCTGCAATGGAGGGAGGGAGGCTTCACATTGTAGGTAGTTAATAGATTCATAACAAATCCCACATTCTCCCTGCTCATCCTACTCCTCCCTCCCCATCTTTCAGTTAGGACTGAGTATTTATATTTTTATAGCATTTTATTTGTATTGTGTATACATTTTGCATAGTTGTATCCTTTTATTATATTGTAAGCCACCCAGAGTTACCTTGTGGTAAAATGGGTAGCCAATACATTTAATAAATAAATATATCAAGACCACACTTTTTTTTTAACTTATTACTTTATTCTTGACAAGGCTGAATAAAAAGTATCACCTAGTTAATTTCTAGTTGATTCAGGGATATATATGTGCATGTATGCAAAAATCCCATATTTCTTTAGATAACTATGGTATCTATAATTAAAGACTGTGTAAGTGCCATTTTTCACCTCTTCTATTATGCCTAAATAAATCTTTGCTTTGTATAGTGTCATAAATAAAATTAAAACTTACAATCAGGAAAATGTTTTCTAGAATTAAGACATGGAAGAACGTATTTGAAATGGTGGTCAAACTATATCTGATATAAAGATACAAAACATAAAACTAGCATAGAACTGGATAAGAACAATTTATAATATAATTAACTATATTATATGGCAGTGAAAATGCTGAATAATTCATTCTTCTTTTTATTCCAAAACTGCATTACCTTTAAAAGAGGATTGAGTTCTTTTCCGTGTTTTCTCTGCAAGTTTCGCATTTTTAGGCAGTGATAAGTAACGTGGTGATTTCATGTTCGCCTGCAAAAAGAAGCATAGAATGTGTTCAGGCAGAAAGAAATACAATACAAGTCAAATATTAGTATAGCTTTTCATTGACTAGCAATCAGTATAAGGAGCATTCTATTCGTTTTAAAATAGAAAAAGGAATATATAGGCATAATTCTAACAATAGCCATGTGTTCAATTTTAGAACACTTCCCACCCTTTTAGGTTGGAAGAAAAGAGAAATCCTATTTAATCAACCACCCACTACTTTTGTACTGAGATCAGAGCAAAAATCCAAATCAGTAACATCCTAATATCTTTTAAATGATCCTAAAACCATCAATCTCTGCTTCTCCTTGAAATATCTATTAAGTGCCTCCATGCAAAGCTTTCCCAACTGGTCCATCATGTCTACCAGTAATGGATGATCTAATTACCATGTCTGATGGATTTCAAAACTTAGAGGCAACCATAAAATCACAAACAACATACACTGATTCCATGGAAGTATGCAGGGAGGCAGGCATAAAATCACGCTGGTGCTGTAATTAAAAAATTACAGCACCAGACAAATGGAAATTCAAATGCTCAAATTGATATTCCAATATAACAACCACTACCTCAATCACTAGCTCAACAACCACGTGTACAGACACAACAGCCACTACCTCAACCATCTACCAACTATCCAAACAATATATCCGTTTTGCAATATCCTTTCCCTGCCACGCCTATCAAGCAACACCATGCCCACCAAGCCACGCCCACAAAACTTTCACCACTGGGCTGACGACTCTCCATTTCCTTTTTTTTAAAGAAATTGTATTTCAAGTGACATTTTAAAGGTAATTATTAAATGAGGTAGTAGTAACATCAAGTAGTAGCTCACCAAGTGAAGCTCTTTGTGAGAGCAATGATTAATGACATCTATATATGCTAACCTCCCTGTATTAAATGGATGAAATGTGACTTTGTGTTAATCTACCAGAAAAGACTTGGTCTTAAAGGCTGGCATCAGGACAAAGGGCCTGCAACTAAGGGCTCTAGCTTTTAAATCCATAAATTAGATTTAATTAGATTTTCCTTTGCTATCTATTGTATACAGTGGTACCTCGAGATACGAGTTTAATTCGTTCCGGACCTGGGCTCTTAAGTCGAGCAGCTCTTATCTCGAACGACTTTTCCCCATAGGAATTAATGTAAATAATTTTAATTGGTTGAAGCCCTCAAAAAACTCACAAAGTTAGTCTAAATTATGCAGAAAGACATGTTTTTAATGAAGAAATGTACATGTACATATAAATGAATAATGAAGTTTCTTTCACTTAACTTGTAAACTTTCTTAAACTTTTAAATTTACATATGTTCAACTTCTCTGCCACCCAATGCTGTAGGACAGAGGTCCCCAACCCTTTTTGCACCAGGGACCGGCTTTAAGCGATCAAGAGAGGAATGGGTGAATGAATGAATGGACGGAGTGTGGGAAGGAAGGAAGGAAAGAGGGAAGGGACAGGAACAGAGGAAGGAAGCAAGGAAACTTATGAAAGGGGAGAGTAAGAGAGGAATGAGTGAAGGGAGGGAGGGAGGGAAGAAGGTGGGAAGGAGAAAGAAAAGAAGAAATAGAGGAAGGGAAGGTAAAAGAGAGAAAGAAAAAGAGCAAGAAAGAAAGCTGCAAGCACCCCCCCGAGCCCCCCAGGCCGGCTGCAACCTTTTAAAACACGCGTGCCGCTTCGCAGCTGTCTCCTGAAGCCGAACGCGGAAGTTAGCGTTTGGCTTCAGGAGACAGCTCCTTGGCGCTTGTATCTCGAATTTGGGCTTGTAAGTAGAACAAAAATATCTCTCCCCTCCCAGCTCTTATCTCGAGTTGCTCTTAAGTAGAGCAGCTCTTATGTCGGGGTTCCACTGTACTTTATTTAGTCCCACTGTAACCCACTTTTTAAAAAGAAAAATCATTCAGTACAACGGCTTTCACTACCCTGCCTAGCTGCTCCAACAGGATTCAAAAATTCTATACTTGAAATTAGGTGCAAGCGAACAGCATAAGGATAAATTTGAAAGGCCATGTACTATAAGCCAGGCAGTTAAATCTTACTACTTTGGAGCAACAAAGATTGTAACTATTTCTACTCATATTTTTTAGATATGCTCAAGAATTGTTTAAACATGATTCCTTTACATTCCTTTAATTCATGATTTATATAGACAGTAAAATAATTTGCCAAAGCAAATCAGAAGGGAGAAAAGGGAAGAAGGGTTGTTATTTCCATTAAGAATGAATTATTTTTATTTTCTACATTTAAATAAAGATAAAGATTAGTCATATTTTGACTAAATAATAACTATTCCTCCCAAATGTTAATAAAATGACTAATAAAAACTACTGTTGCAGATGTTTGGTTTACCAATCTAGGTATATTGTGATATAACTTGTATATATTTTTAATTGTTTACATATTTTCCACTAAAAAGACATAGTTGTCCTTAAAAAATATACTGCTCAAAAAAATAAAGGGAACACTCAAAGAACACATCCTAGATCTGAATAAATGAAATATTCTTATTGAATACTTTGTCCTGTACAAAGTTGAATGTGCACAACAGCATGTGAAATTGATTGTCAATCAGTGTTGCTTCCTACGTGGACAGTTTGATTTCACAGAAGTTTGATTTACTTGGAGTTATATTGTGTTGTTTAAGTGTTCTCTTTAATTTTTTGAGCAGTGTATTTGGAGGCTCTTGCTATAAAGAAATATTTGAGTATGAAACCAAAATAGTGGTCCCTCTTAATCTCCTATGGAAAATGTACAGTACTTGTACATTAATATCTTTCGTTGATTTCATGTGTTATCTTGAAAAAGAATCAATAATTTGTGATACAGAATCAACTTATTGAGAATCATTTAGAGGCCTAAATGCTTCATTCATATAGTAAAATACATTGTTTAATAAAATTCATGTAAAACATATTAAATATATATGTATATATAAGTACTGTTCTTGACAAACTGTTGCTCTTCCGAATGCTCTCCCTTAGGCTATGTCGGCGACGAATCAAAATTTCTTTGGCTTGCTTTTCATTTGCATCTTCAGCAAGACTGTATCTATTATATGATGGAGTCTGCAACAAACAAGGAAAAATATGCTTTAAAATATATATTAATTATGACAGTTCTGATATAAAATCTTCCTGCATCATATTATGTTTTCAAGATAACTCAAAAATATAACTTAAAAGCATAATTAGCATAATGTAACACCTGAAAATGATGCAATATTTCAAAAGTAATTGATTATTTTGATAACTGTATTTTGTACCACAATTTACTCTAATAACTTAGATGTAAAATATCAGATATGTCACTAATCTTACAGACAATATTTATATAACCCAGCCTATTTGATATGTAAGATGAGGCATAAAGATACACTTCCACTATGGCAAGATAAAAAAGATGAACATCTCTAAACTGTTTTCCACACAAATGTAAGCTGAGATGCTTTCTAACTGATATTGGGAGAATAGAATTCCCACACTTTCTAAGCCTCAATTTTTATTTAGCTTTTTATTTCCCATTCATTTATTTTAGCCGCCCCGAGTCTGCGGCATACAAATCCAATAAATAAAATAAAAATAAAAAAATAAATATATAACTCGGAGCAATGAAAATATACTCTTTCTTCCTCTGATTTTTCCCACAACAAGAATCCTGTGAAGTAGATTGGTCTGAGAGAGAACAATTGGCCCAAAGTCATCCACCCCGCTTTCATGCCTGAGGTTGAGTAGAACTAACAATCTTCCTGTTTCTAGGCCAGCACCTTATCCACTACACCAAACATGCTCTCCATTAACTGCTCTGCAGAAGATTCTGTCTTCAAAGTCTTATTAAAAGGTCATGGGTAAGTGCCATTTGAATTTCTGAGTTATAGTGGTCCATAGGTTTGTTCCACCATGGAAGAACTCTTTGCGTTCCCAATCCTTGGACAAGGACTCTAATTCTCTCCAGGTCCAAAAAGTACACCAAAAGGATCAAGATATGGAGTTAAAGATATCCGGGAGCCAAGTCTGCATGCTTCAGAACTTGAAATACTGAATTAAATTGTTCTACCTGGAAGCCTATTAGGAGCAAAGGCAATGCAACACTCCGTGGCTTGCGTTGGCTGCCGATCAGTTTCCGGTCACAATTCAAAGTGTTGGTCATGACCTTTAAAGCCCTACATGGCATTGGACAAAGATTACCTCTGGAACTGCCAGCTACCGCACAAATCCCAGCGACCGATAAGGTCCCACAGAGTTGGCCTTCTCCGGGTCCCGTCGACTAAACAATGTCATTTGGCGGGCCCCAGGGGAAGAGCCTTCTCTGTGGCAGCTTCGGCCCTCTGGAACCAACTGCCCCCAGAGATTAGAATTGCCCCCACCCTCCCTGTCTTTCGTAAACTACTCAAGACTCATTTATACCACCAGGCATGGGGGAGTTGAGATATTCCTTCCCCCTAGGACATTACAAGTTATGCATGGTATGTTTGTGTGTATGTTTGGTTTTATAATAAGGGTTTTTAGTTGTTTTATTATTGGATTGTCACATGCTGTTTTTATCATTGTTGTTAGCTGCCCCGAGTCTACGGAGAGGGGCGGCATACAAATCAAATCAAATCAAATCAAATCAAATCAAATCAAATCAAATCAAATCAAATCAAATCAAATCAAATAAATAAATAAATAAATAAATAAATAAATAAATAAATAAATAAATAAATAAATAAATAAATAAATCACAACACTGGAGTAATTCCAGTGTAATATGACTAAGTGCAAGCATGCAAGTTGATTCATTCTGCGCCAATTGCAGTTTCCAAATGGCCTTCAAACGCATGCCCATGTAAAGTTCATTGCACAATTGCTTCTGATGTGATTCAGGCATGAATTTATGATTACAGGGCTTCCACTGTGTATAAATTTCCCTAAAGGTTCCCTACCTGCATTTTGCAAGGTTGTACTTTTCCTGCCAATGTACTATTGGCCCTGATTGATAGTGAATGACAGCTGATAAATATATGTATATTGCTTTTAACTGGTATTGCTGGCGGGATGCTTCTGCGCATGCAGTACTGGTAGTAAAGGGTTTTAGAACCCACTACTGATTATTATGGTTATTTTTGTTGTGTTGCTTTTGATTAATTGGGGAAATTCATAAATATGATAAAAAATATGAACAATATCTATAATATTATGCACTAGCCAAAGCTGGGCAAAAGATTCCATGATTATAGCATCCAACAGCAGCTATGGTTTGAGGTCAACTCTCAGAAGCCTATTCCTTCAAAAGATTCAAAGGTTCTGCTGGAAAAAGTCACGTTACCAGGGATCCTTGGGATAGGATTGTATTTTAAAGCTGAAAATGTTTGCACTTTCATGGTGTTTTCATTAAGATTAATTAGAAAATGAAACTTTCAAGACTTGTAGCCTACTGGTTGACTGTATGATTGATTGAGTTGGGAATCTCCCTGGTATTCAGAAGTATGCGTGAATCTGATTTCAGTGAAAAAACTACAACAGTCATCACAGAAAAATGTACTTCTATCCTTCACCACATAACCTGTTCAACAGCAATTGGTGGCCTGTAGGCTATACCCCTGTTAGGTGTTTTGTTTGCTATTGAGTAAGGGGGAAATGAACAGTTCCTTTTCCAACAACCACACACACAGGGCCGCCATCAGGAATTTTGGGGCCCCATACAGCCTAAGTGTCGCCCCCCCCCCGGCCATTTTAAAACTACTGCCCCCCAAATCCCATGCCATGCCCACCATGGCCACACACCTTGGGCAAGCCCTCCCCCGGCCCTCTGAGGTCAAACACAGCCCTGATGTGGCCCTCAATGAAATTGAGTTTGACACCCCTGGCCTAGAGGCTAAATCCTATGAACAAGGGCTAAGAGAATGAGTATGTTTAGCTCAATAAATAGAAAACTGAGGGGGAATATAATAGTAGTTTCCCAATCCTTAAAGGGCTGCCACAGAGCAGATGGCATCTATTTATTCTCCATGCCACCTGAAGGTAGTAAAAGAAGCAATGGGCAGAACCTCACCAAGAAGAAATGCAATCTGGAAATAAGGAAAAACTTGGGACTGGGCGGCATAGAAATAAATAAATAAATAATAAATAAATAAATAAATAAATCCCTTCTTTTTTATTAAAAGAAATTAATAGAAACATAGAAACATAGAAGACTGACGGCAGAAAAAGACCTCATGGTCCATCTAGTCTGCCCTTATACTATTTCCTGTATTTTATCTTAGGATGGATATATGTTTATCCCAGGCATGTTTAAATTCAGTTACTGTGGATTTACCAACCACGGCTGCTGGAAGTTTGTTCCAAGGATCTACTACTCTTTCAGTGAAATAATGTTTTCTCAGGTTGCTTTTGATCTTTCCCCCAACTAACTTCAGATTGTGTCTCCTTGTTCTTGTGTTCACTTTCCTATTAAAAACACTTCCCTCTTGAACCTTATTTAACCCTTTAATATATTTAAATGTTTCGATCATGTCCCCCCTTTTCCTTCTGTCCTCCAGACTATACAGATTGAGTTCATGAAGTCTTTCCTGATACGTTTTATGCTTAAGACCTTCCACCATTCTTGTAGCCCGTCTTTGGACCCGTTCAATTTTGTCAATAATAATTTTAAAAAACCAAAATCCATTACTATTAAAACTAAAACAACCAGCAAAACTATTAATAAAAACAGGTGAGGGCTGGGTTTTTTTTCTCTGTTATTATTTGTGCTTTTACCATATGCTTTAAATCAAGAATCACTTCTCTCTCTGTTTTTCTCTCTTTTCTGTCATTCTCTGCCTCAATCATTTTCTCATTTCTCTTTTTTTCTCCCCTTTTCTATCATTTCTCTCTCTCTTCCTTCCACTCTTCTCTCTCTCTCTTTCTTCCTCTCTTTCACTCTCTTCCTTCCTCTCTCATCTCTTTCTTTCTTTCTCTCTCTTGCTTTCTTCCTCTCTCTTCCTCTCTTCCTTCCTCTCTCATCTCTTTCTTTCTTTCCTTCTCTCTCTCTCTTTCTCTATCTTGCTTTCTTCCTCTCTCTCACTCTCTTCCTTCCTCTCTCATTTCTCTCTCTTTCTATATCTCTCTCTCTTTCTCTATCTTGCTTTCTTCCCCCTCTCTCTCTCTTTCTTTCTTTCTTTCTCTCTCTCTCTATCTTGCTTTCTTTCTCTCTCTCACTCTCTTCCTTCCTCTCTCATCTCTCTCTCTCTTTCTTTCTTTTTCTCTCTCTCTCTTTCTCTATCTCTATCTTGCTTTCTTCCTCTCTCTCTCTTCCTTCCTCTCTCATCTCTTACTTTCTTTCTCTCTCTCTCTTTCTCTCTCTTGCTTTCTTCCTCTCTCTCACTCTTCCTTCCTCTCTCATCTCTCTCTCTTTTCTTTCTCTTTCTTTCTCTATCTCTCCCCCTCTTTCTCTCTCTCTCTTTTTCTCACTTTCCCTCTCTTGTTTTCTTTCTCTCTCTCTCTTGCTTTCTCTCTCTCATTCTCTTTCTCTTGCTATCTCTTTCTCTTCCCCTTTCTCTCTCTCTCTCTCTCTCTCACTTTCTCTCTATCTTGTTCTGTCATCGCTCTCACTCTCTCTCGTTCTCCGGAGGCTGGCAAAAGTAATTTTCAATTACTTTCAATTGTAATTTTCAATTACAATCAACCTATCTCTCCTTCCTTCCTTTCCCCCCTCCCTCTTTTCCTTTCCTTCCTTCCCTTCCCCTTTCTTCTTCTTTCCCTTCTTCCTTCATTCCAACCAACCTATCTTCCTGTTTCCTTCTCCTCCCTCTTCCCCTTCCTTCCCCTCCATCTTTCCCTTCCTTCCCTCCCTATTTTTCTTCCTTCCTTCCCTTCTGTGTCCTCCTGGCCCTCTCTTCCCCTCCCCTCCCCTCCCTTTCCCCGTGGAGTCACACCCATCCCGGGCCGAGTTACAAGAGCCGCAGCCGGGCGGGGAGCGCCCCACTCGCTTCGTTCCCATGGCAGGGCTCGGTCGGGAGCCCACTGGTCAGGGCTCGGTCGCCGCCACCAGGAATCCAGGAAACCGGGGTCAGGGGTCTCTGGGGCGTCGCACCGGGACAGCACCTGGAATGTCGGGCGCGCGGGCTGATGCATGCTCTCCCCATCCCTCTGCTGCCAGCCCAACCCGGAAAATTCAAAGTAAGAAAAACCTTCGGGGCCCGGGCAGGCTGGCAGGGAGATGGAGAGTTGGGCGCGTCAGCCTGCATGCCCAACATTGAAAATCGCCTTCGCTGGCCGGTGGCCCCCACTGTGAGAATGCCTGCAGAGAAGAAATAGAGGCGGAGCGGGTGGGCGAGGGCAGCGGCGAGTAGCCAGGGGGGTGCGAGGGAGCTAGAGGCACAGGGGGGCCCGGGGCAGCCGCGGCTTTGTGTGCACCCTTGGAAAAGGGTGTGCGGGGGGGGCCTTTTGGAGGACGCTGGCGCACGCGTGCGAAGCCTACAACTTGCGCTTGTGTTAAATTTTGTTTCTTTCCTAAGCAGCCTTCTGTGTAAAAAAATCCATTTGGGAACGACTCGTTCCCAAATGGATTTTTTTACACAGAAGGCTGCTTAGGAAAGAAACAAAATTTAACACAAGTGCAACTAACACAAGCGCAACCGCCACCCCAAAGGGGCTCCTACCTTCGCCGCACGACTGGGACTGGAGGACCGCGCTGCCAAAGGCTCCGTCGGGGCTTCGAGTCCTGCCTCGCGAGGCCTTTTTCGTTGGTGAGGCAGGCGGCCGGCAAGAGAGGGCCGGTACTGCGCATGTGCGAGGAGCTGCTCACTGGGCACAAATTACTGTAGGCGCCAGGAGGCCAGCGGGCAAAACCGGGCCCCCCTCATTGGTCAATTTCGCCGGGCCCGTGACACCACTCCCAGTAGTACCGCCCTATCGGCGGCCCTGCACACACACACACACACATGCACACAAAATTACAAAACTCTGAATTGGCAATGAACATTTAGCTATTTTGTTGTTCTTTACAGGTATCTGTCCTTCCTAGCAAACAAAATAAAATTGTTATGTTTCTACTGCAACATCAATGAGAAATATGGGGGGGGGGGGTGTTGCCCTGTATGTTAAATGTAAAATGAATAAGGCTCAATCATTTTCATTCCAGCAGAAATCACTAGGGGCAAGCATAGGAAAAATGTGACATATTTACATGTATGAAGAGTAGCCTGTATGTTCATTCTCACATTGTAGCCTTCAAATATCTGATCCAGCATGTAACACTGTGTTTATGCTCCTAGTATTGTATACTCAACTTTAACATCAAGAGACACGTATTTGAAAACAATTCCAGCTGTCTATTTCAAATGTTTCTGAAGTCTTTTTTCCTTAACATAATTATTTCTCTTCATTGCATAACCATTCATAACCTTTCTTATTCCATAAACCTAAATATATTTATTTGCACATGATTCCATTCATTGAAATATAAATTATTTCTCAATACACATCTTAAGTTGGCATGCTACTGTTTTTACTGGAAAATGAAAAGTAGATGTAGCCACACCAAGGTGTTATTCTAATATCTTGTTGTCTACTTACTCTTTGTCGTATCTGATACAGATTCTTCGTTAAAATCTCTCTTATGTTATCCATTTGGCCAGAATATGGTGTATTTATTTTTTCTTGAGGTTCACTGTTGTAACAGGAGATAAAATATGGAACTAAACAGATCATTCATTGGAATAATGAACTATACATTTTTTCAAAAATAGAAAATCATTTAAAAGAAAGATAATATATTTATCATGTGTTACATTTAAAAAAAAACTATTTTGATTAGTATCAACTTAACCATATAAAATTCTATTCTATTCATATCAATAATGTAGATCTGCAATTTATTTAAAGTGCAAGTTAACAAAATGTTAAATATATCTACAATTTTCCCAAGTAGGTTGATCCATAGAGTCTTTCATTCATGAATACTTAAGAATTTAATTCAAATTAATAATTCATATCAATGTAAACTGATTATAGAATTAATAATATTTATGCGTTTCAACACATTTCCCTCAATTAAATTTAAATATATTTTATATTATCAAAATCTCAATATAAACTTTGTTCTGAAAAGCTGAATGTATTTCCTGGTAAAATTGTGTTGTATCAGAGTAACAAGTTCTTAATACATAGCAGTAAAAGTTTTCTATATTAATCCTGTTTAGCCACTTTAAATTACTGTAAATTTCTGAAACCCCTATGGTCATCTCCTCTATATATGTAATACCCCCATTCATACTCCAGCCCTCATTTTGATGATATTTGATAAACAACCTCATTGAGGTTTGAGGCCCAGTTGTGAGTGCCATTGTTAAGGGTTTTTTTCTTTTTGGTTATATTGGTTATATTCATCAGGGGTTTTTTTCTTAGTTGGTTGTTTCTTGTATTTTCTTCTTGGATTCAGGTAGTTTATATATCTATTTCTGTCTCTATCCCTAATTCTGCCTCTTCATTATAGAAAATACAATTACCTGTAACTCTAATGTTACATGCATGCAAAAACACCTAGACACATGCAAACAAACCAATTCAGTGTATAAATCAATGATTTCCCCCATTCTGATTGGAAGGAGTTTCTGGCTGGGAATTTGGGGAAGTTGTAATTGGAAGATAATAAATGTAAGGTTAGGTGTGTGTGAGAAGGTTTTTTTAGCTGTTTTAGGTATTTAATCTCCCAATTAAACTTGCATTAAGTCTATCTATTTGTGAAGCTCATGACTAGAGGTCTCCAATGTTGCAAGTATAAACAGGAGCAATGGCCTGATTTTATGAACTCCTTCAAGAGTACCACAGATACAATTGACTGCCCAGCTTACTGCAAAGTAACTCCCTAGCTTACAATATTAAAAAAGTAAAACAATATAAATAAAATACTGCAAAAATATAAATAGAGAATGAAAAAAGCAATAGCTAAAAGATGGAAAGTGAGAAAATAGGATAAGTGGTGGAAAAAGCAAAGTTTTTTTTTTTAAGAAGAGGACAAACCACAGCCTCCTTAAAATGCCTCAGAAATATTCCTTTCTGGAGTGATGAATTACGGTAATCACTGCCTGAACCCACCTGCTAGTCACCATATGGAGACTTTCCGCATCCAGGATCTAACTGACAGGTGATGGTGCTAATAGCATTAAGGGAGCTTCATCAGTTCCAACAAGGTCAAACTTTTCCCAATGGTCAAACAAAATATTTTCAATGTTATTCCTAACGTTCACTTCCTTATATGTTTTTACTTCTGATTTGTTTTCTGTTTGTATTTTATTATTAACTAATTAAAAAGGTTTGAAAGTAAATTTTTGAGCTTTTTGTACTTTTTATCTTTTCTTGGGCTGCAAAGAAGTAAAGAATTCATTTCCGGTACTTTTAATATTTATATTCTGATTCTTCTCCATATTTTTCTCTACTTACTTGATAGAAGCTAGAGATGGAACTGTGCTTAACATCCCATTCTCAGCCATTTCAATGGCTTGTTTTATTTCCAGTTTCTTGTACAGGGCAACAATTCTTGATTTGGGTTGTTTTTCCTTAATTAAAAGTCTTCTTAGGTATTTCTTATCAAATTTTATAAACCTGTAAGAAACAAGGACCATTCTGTTAATTAATTTAAAATGAATTTAAACTGTGGCACATTTCTCTTCGTTCTTATAAATTACTCTGACTGTAGACATTTAGAGAATTAGTTTTTAACTAAAATAAATTTCTGAATTTGTGACAGAAATAAAGCAAAATTAAATATTCGTGTTTTCTAATTCTTAAACTTTATTGAAGTATATGTTAATATTTACATTTTCAATATTGTAAATGTAAATATTAAATAATACGTTGGCTTCTTCCACTTGTTCTTTTAGATCCAAGGTCTTCAATCTTGACAACTTTTAAGGCTTGTGGACTTCAACTCCCAGAACTGAGGTCTGGGAGTTGAAGTCCACAAGTCTTAAAATTACCAAGGTTGGAGACCCCTGTTTTAGATCATTACTAAATATGCTACTTACTTATCTCTCCAAAAGTTGTGACCCCAGTGTCCACACACATCTTCAACAGCAGCCTTTATATGGTCAAAGAACTAGGATGGGGGGGAAACCAGTCATCACATTATTAAACAAAGATATATATTACTTGTTTCTGTAAGAAAAAAGTTATCTTGATTTTTACCCAATATAATTTCAATATCAAAATAAATTTTATAAGATAAATTGTTATACAATACAATTGTTTTTAAAATCAATAATAAATGTAACTGAAAAATACATTTCTAATAATCAAGATCAACTGATGGAACATAATGAATTAAAGCATGTTATAAATGTTACATTATCATCGCTTGACAAGGAAAGTCCCTCCAATTGAACATGATATGATAATATATAACATTATTTGGAAACCAGGGTTCTGTGCATTTCCAAAAAGGCATGTAATGCACCTCAAATTGCAAACATACCCTGCAGTAGATTTCCTCACTGACTGCTGGCTGCTTCTTATTTGATCTTTTGACATCAAGAACGGTCACTAGTGGGCGAATTGTCATTCCCTGTACAGAGCAGAAACAAGCATGATGGTCACTTCAGCCCAGCACAATTTGCCATGATGTTATTTCCACATTTTGTTCAATGTGCATTCTAATAAATGAATAGCATTATACTACAATATTTGAAAGGAAAATACATTTGTGTTGTGAAAGGAGATGCAGCTTGAGGAAAGATTTCACATTGTACTGATTGATTATTTTTGATAAAGAGAATTAGATAAAGTTTACCAGGCAACTCAAGTATAAGGAAAGGTACCAGAAAATATTTCAATATGTCAAGACTTCATAAACTAGAAAAAAGTATCTGACATCCAAGAGGGATAGAGTGTTGTAATGTTGTACAAATCAGTATGAGAATATACTGAGGATGAAAAGGAAGGCAGGAATCAGAAATAAAGCTGAACATTTAGGATTAGTTCATTGGATAGTTGGGGTTATTGTCAATGAATATGAAATCTAGAAAAAGGCTTTGACACAAATCTGAGATATTCAGCCACGAACATATACAATTTCTGACAACATAATCTGTTATTTTCTTTTTGTGTGACACTTTTAATTTTGTGAATTGGACACATTGCAGATTTCATATGAAAAGAATTATTGGTCATATTATGCATATAACTATTTGGAATATTCTTACCTGAATGAACACAGTGAAGAATATCACTACGATAGCAGCAGTAATGAAAAGCTTCTTTCTAGGAAATACAGCAGAAGGGAGCAGGAAGACCAGAGAAAAACATATAGCTCCTCGGAGGCCTCCGTAGGCAATTATAAACTGGTCTTTAAATGTTATAGGAATTGTCCGAAATATATTTATTACCTGAGTCAATGCAAAGACCCCTAAAAAAAAAAGCCAGACACATACACAAATTGATCATGGTATCTTAACCAGCCTTAAAATTTAGAAACGAAAAATACAGTGTTATATGAGTTCCCTTCCTATTTTAATGGCTAGTTTCAGTTGGTGTTGATAGGGGAGATAGATTTAATGCAATGACAGACTCACCAGAATCTATTTATTTTTGTTTGTTTGTTTGTTTTGTCCAATACACAATAATACACAATGAGGGTTATAGAGGATATAATCAAAGTAGAATGTATTAAAGGGGGAATAGAGGAGAAAATAAAGGAGTGAAATATAACTATGAGAGAATAGCAGAAAAAGATATAGGTATAGAAGAGAAGATATAGGAGAGACAATAGCACAGGGGACGATAGGCACTCTGGTGCACTTATGTATGCCCCTTACTGACCTCTTAGGAACTTGGTGAGGTCAACCGTGAATAGTCTAAGGGTAAATTGTTGGGGGTTAGGGGATGATACTACAGAGTCCGGTAGTAAATTCCACGCTTCGACAACTCGATTACTAAAGTCGTATTTTTTACAGTCAAGTTTGGAGCGGTTAATATTAAGCTTGTATCTGTTGTGGGCTCTTGTGTTGTTGTGGTTGAAGCTGAAGTAGTACCCTCTCTCTACTCTTAACATCTATAGTCATGGGCGGATTCCTGTTTTCGTTGCTACTAGTGTGCTGGGCACTCAGCTTTGGGTGTCTTGTGGGTATGTCCCAGTGTGTATTTGCTTGTGCGCATGCACCGGTAGCAAAATATTGTGAGTGCGGGAAAGAGATTTCAGTGAGAGTTTTGCTTCTGTGCATTCCTGTCATAGTTCCCTCTAAGCTGAGCAGTGAGCAATCGCTCACTTAAAAATCATCATCAACTCAGAGTTTTCCAAACCTGCCCAGAAGCCGAGAGGGAAAGAGAGAGAGGGGGAAGGAGAGAGAGAGGAAGAGAGAGAAACAGATAGAAAAAAGAGAGGAAGGAAGAGAAAAAAAAAATCAAAATCTAGTTTGAAACTAGCTCAACTATTTAAGTGGCATTTTGATATTGACAGAGTTGCCCTATTATGAGCTCACTGTTATAGACACACAGTACAGTATTTTATTTTGAAATTCTCTGAGGCAAAACAGGGTGGTTTTTTTGTTTGTTTGTTTGTTTGTTTATTTATTTATTTATTATTTCTGTGCCGCCCAGTCCCAAAGGGACTGCCGCTCAGACACTATACTTTTCCGCCCACCCCCCCAAAAAATTAGAGGGAACACTGATTCCTGTAAGCAAAAATTGCCGAAATCTCTTGTGCACTTCCCCTCACAAGATTTTGCTTCCTGTGCATGTGCAGAAGCAAAAACACGCTGGGACTTGTGTGCGCACACAAGACACCTGAAGCTGTGCACGCAGTTTAATTTTTACTACTGGTGCGGAATCCTCAAATGTACCGGTAGGAACCCAATACTGTCTATAGCAGTGTTTCCCAACCTTGGCAACTTGAAGATATCTGGACTTCAACTCCCAGAATTCCCCAGCCAGTCCAGATATCTTCAAGTTGTCAAGGTTGGGAAACACTAGTCTATAGTACATAAAACTGTTGAGTAAGGTGTAAGTTTTTATATCAGAATCAGTGGTGGGTTGCTCTCACTTCAGTTCGGTACTGCAAACCAATACCGGCGGTGGGAGGTTCAGCCCTCCCGCTCCGAACGCTTCTGTGCATGCGCAGAATAGATTAGAATGGTATAAGATATTATCAATATGCTGATGAATGATATACCGTACATCTTCAACTCAGGCTGACTAAGTTAGTTTGTCAAGTTTTTCCCCCAGTGCCTAAAGGTTGTTATCTGTCACGGTTTGAGTGATTAATGTCCGTTTGAACATTAACCTACCACAGAGGTGATGGACTGAGAGCCCAGTCATTTGTTTTGAAAGCAATATTTCTTTTCTTATAAAAGTAGAAAAATAAACATGTCCCGGTGGACAAAATAACAAATACGTCTTCACATGATGGAGATTAGAATAGGAATGGAAAATGAAACAACAGAACATGAAGAAGAAGGATATGAGGTAAGATGATGTGGCAGGATATTACATCATACTAGGAGGATCTTAATAAAACACACATAGTTAACTATTTAATTACTGAATGTCTCTGGGGCTGTCAATATTCAGCGTGACATTATCCTGGTTGTATACTACTTTGGTAAGAAATATTTCTCCCAAGCAGAGCTGGAGTGCAACATTGGGGTCTTCTTGGACTCTGCTTTTGCTAAAATTCCATCTGTACTCAAGTTATGATGAAAAGATTTGAAAAATAGCTTTTGATTTTCCCTAATAAGAAAAAGCAGCAAAAACTTTGCACAAGCCCATATTGTGTGACAGTTTGCACAATAAGGAAGATGACTTTGACAGAGTTATACAGGTTCATTAGCGAAGCAACAAGGAGTAAAACATATCCTAAGTCGACAATATGGATAGTGTTCATATGGGAATCAGACAGACATTTCCCTAATTCATTAAGATATAAGAACAAGGAAAAGAACAGCATATTCTGCCAAAATTCTGTTATCATAACTGTATCCAGGCTGCTGCAGCTACACCCATTCCTGGGTATGACTCACAGCCACTTATGCCCTAGTCATATGCTGTCTAAATTGCTACAAAATGTTCCATATAGAGTCGCCTTTGATAACCATTCAGAATACAGTGGTGTGAACAGTTATGAATGTACTTCATTGTGCCCAGGTAGCCCACTGCTCTACAGACTGAACTGGCTCCATATAAACTTTTAGATGTTATTCAAGGTACTGATTATCTAATATAAAATCCTTCACAACAGAGATCCAGGTTATCTGTAGAACTGCCTGTCCCTAATTGTTTCTATTCGTCCCATGACATTTAACAGAGAAGGTGTGTTTCCCCGTAAAAAAGTCAGCTAGTGAAATTTTTAAGGGCATGGTTTCTTTGTTGCAGTGACTGCCCTAAGATCATTTATCTGAGTTTTGGACATCCTGGTTTTGTCCTGCAAAGATGCAATGACATGACTTTATCCCAAACATTCAGGCAGATTGTAGGATGAACATATATATAAGATGATTAAGTGACATAAATATTGATTAGTCCCAGTTATTTCTGTTGACCCATTTGCTTTTTAATATTCCAAAGACACTATAGAATTTTTTTTTAGTCCTCATTTTCATGATTGTTCAACTTGTGAATCACCTACAGTTGTTCTTGCAATTGGGCAGTCTTATAAAACTCATTAAAAAAAATAAATAAAATAAATGTACTTCAATACTTCCTTTAATTTAAGGTAACAGAATTCTTCAAAAACAAGTCATAATCTTCCGGTCAGTATTATAGAAAGGTAGATACATACACACATCATGGCTGAAATCTTTTTTTTTTTTACTATAATTGTAAATGTTTTTGTAATGAAACTAGCATTTTTACTATAATTTAAAATAAGGATACAAATTAAATCCATCCCCTACCCTTTGCAGTTTTAAGGTAGCCAAGTCAATAACGCCTCAGGAATTTCTATAAAAGGAGAGACTCCCTATTAGCTGGAAACTGAAAATCTGAAATATACTGTTAGTGTTTTCACACCGTATAGGATATATGGGTTATCTCCTGCCAAATTCTGCCTTCTTTCTTGTATAATCATTGGGTTCACTGACCAAAAATTGGTTTACTCAGAGTCATTTGTAAAAATTTCCCTCTATCACTGTAAAACATCTTAAAAATAAGGATTTTTTTTGTCAAAACCACAGTTTCATTATCTAAAAGATAATCGTATTTCAGTGCTAAAGTAGGTTGAAGTGCAATCTAGAAAGTTTTAAGTGGCTCTTACCTAATGAACGCCAAATCAAACAAAATAGCAGAGTGAAGCAAACAAAGGCCCAGTTCCATTCATGGTTTTTTCCTACTGTAGATACTCCCATGAAAATAAAGATAAGAGTTTCACTGACACTGCTCAGCATTTTCATAAAATATTTTATAGTGGTATAGGACTTCTGAGAAACATTCTCCTCCACATATTTGTTCATGGTCATAGCACATGCTGTAATCCTGCAGGAAAAAACCAGTTCAGTTTCTTTGTATTTTTATTGCAAATACTGTATTTTTATTGCAAATACTTGAATAAGATGCACCTGATACTCCAATAAAATGCCCAGAGTTACCATGTTAATGAGATTGGCGGCAAGAAATCTAATAAATAAATATCACTCAGAATTGCTATAGAAGTTAATATCATTGAATTCAGTAAAATTAAGAGTTTTTGTTTTAACATTGGTGAACAAATTTCTTGATACCATAAAATAAGGGATAATATTTGGGAACATTTACTGATTTTTCTGCAATCAAATAATGAATTGTGTGGGTCCCTTGCAGTCAACTCTTCTAACAAAAACGTAATTATTACTTGCTTGTAGAAAATGGAAAGTTATCATTCTCTTGGGCTTTTGTCGCTCTGAAGGACATTGTGATGCCATCTTGGTCATATAGGCCAGGTGGCTACTGAAATTATTTGTTCTCCCTTGGTTGTTCAGCATTGTGATATTCATTGTGGTTATGACTTCATTTTAAAAACATACCATTTCATGAAGTCAGAAAGACTGCAAATAAATATCATGCGTGGGTGGTACTGCAGTGCCTCCTTCTTTAATCTTGAACTTTAAGATTGTTCCATGATGCTGTTCCTATCAAATATCTTCCTTGAACAGATGTTTCAGAGATTATACAAACTGGGTTTGAAACTGCTTCTCAGTTTAATTACTGTTACATATTTTGTTCAAATTGTTTTATATTTTTATATAAGTAAAGTAAGCTGAACTAAGCTGAAGTCACCTTACCATCTGCTGATAGTGAATGGTAAAGAAGTAATATATTATTCTTAGATGCAAAAACTAAGTTATACTTTTATAGGTACTTATTTAAAGCAGCTTAGATAGGAATCTTTACTAAATCCCCAGAACGATACAGGACATATCTGACCAAGTAGAAAGGCCAAGTAGAAGTTTTCTACAATAGTTCGCATGCCATTATGTGGCTTTTAATAGCCAGAACATGTGACACAAAAGAGGAAGTATGAAAGTTCTCCTATGTTATGTGGTTACAATTCCAGGCTTCATTTTATACTTCCCACTTCATCTCTAAACTAGCTCAGAACTGCAGGGTGGCCATTTATCAGATCCTCACTGTAATACAACAAAATGTGAAGACCCACACTAGACAATTTTAGGAACTTTCATCTAATTTCAAAACTCTTAATCCTAGTAGTATACTGAAAGTTAGTTATAATGTATCTTCTACTTCAATTGTAAGATTATATGGATATTTTTATAACTGGAGTTTTCTGAAAGTTGTCTAAAAAGTACTTATAAATTTAAATCCTGATGACCTGAATGATTATTTTTCTCACATATATAGGTACAGGGTGGGAAAATGTGTCCAAGAAATTACTAGTGCCACTGTAACTTTGAATGGCCATTAAGTGAACTGCTGCAAGTTAAAGACTAACTATACTAAAAGTAGATTTTTAAAAATTGAAACATGGTACAAAAAGGCAAGATATACAACATATTTCACATTACTGTAGTACCTCTACTTAATAACTTAATTCATTCTGTGGCCAGGTTCTTAAGTAGAAACGTTCTTAAGTAGAAGCAATTTTCCCATAGGAATCAATGTAAAAGCAAATAATGCGTGCAGACACATTAGGAAAGAAATAAAAGCTCAGAATTTGGGTGGGAGGAGGAGGAGAAAGAAGAGGAGGAGGAGAGTCGCTGCCGAAGGAAGAAGGTGAGGGGAGGGGAATCAAAAAAATTCCAAAACTTTAAAGCTTAAAAAAAAGAGTGACTCTGAGGCGGCAAGGAGGAGCACGTGCCTCCAATACACCCGCCGCGAGGCTGCCTCCCATACACTGGCTCCCATACACTGGCTGATGCTGTTGTTGCTATCTGCTGCCTCTCCCTTCCTATGCTGAAGGGCTCCCCTCTCCTCTCATTCGCTTGCTTTGTAGCCGGCGCCTTTCCTTCGCTGTGGTGACTCTTCGGCTGCCCAGAGTGAAGGGAGCGTTTCTTTTCTCTGGGCGCTGGCAGAGGTTTATTCCCTGTCCAAGTGCCCAGAGAAAGGAAAATGCTTCGTTTGCTCTGGACTGCCAAAGCCTCCTTAATCACCACCAAAAGACTTCTCTGGCAGTCCAGAAAACCTCGAGATGGACAGGATTAAAGGGGGAATGGCAGGAAACTGGCCGGGCCTTTCTGCCGCTCTCAAATTTCCTGGGAAATTTTTCCTGGCTTGGGTTCTTAAGTAGAAAATGGTTCTTAAGTAGAGGCAAAAAGATCTTGAACACCCGGTTCTTATCTAGAAAAGTTCTTAAGTAGAGGCGTTCTTAAGTAGAGGTACCACTGTATATAATAGGGAAACATTCATTTTTCCAAATGTATGAATATATCAATCTCTGTGATGAAATAAAATAATCATAATATGCTGTTTTTATCTGTTATTTAATCAACACTTTGTAATGTTTCAGATATTTAAATTTTCAACAAATATTTTAAAATAACTTAAAGATGAAGCTTACTAATTTGACTAAGGCTATCTTATAAAAGTGTGCAATAGAAACAAGCTTTAAAACAGAAATCACTTTTGCATATCTTAAACTTTTACCCATTTTCTCATACCAGCTATCATAACTATTTATAGCATTGTTCCTGAATGTACTGTATATAACTCCAATTATAATAATGGAATTGAAACATTTCCTTAAATCACTTACTCTTCTAAAATTGGATTGCAAATGCTCAAAAAGTAAAAAGCAGAGGTATTATTTACTTGTAACAAGCCTATAACTTGAAAAACATGCTCCAATTACCGTATTTAATATCTTCTATCACATTATTGTTTATCAACATAGGAAATCCTTCAAAAATTAAGAAAAATAAATAAAAATATTGATATTGACACCACATATTTTCACGTATGGAAGACTGAAAGGGATATGAAAAGATTCCACTAATAAAGATTAATAATCTGGACTAGTGGCTCAGGAAAACAATTAGAGTAGTATAATTTCGGAACCTAAACTGGCTGAGTGAGTATATTAACTTAAACTGCTAGTTAAAACAATATATCATAAAAACCAAAGAAATCCTAACTAATTTGAATACAATTGAGCACTAAACATTTGCATTTTTAATAAAATGGACACTGGACTTGTTAAATGTTATTACTTCTTAATTTGGAAACTAGTTCCTGGTTGTGTTTTTTTTAAAGGATGGCCATAAGTTACTATTAATAATACATGCAAGATATTCTTAGCCAAGGTTTGTTTGCTTGTTTTTTTATATATACTTACGCCATAATCCCTGAAAGGTGAAACATTTCAGCTGTTATGTAGGATAGGTAACTGTATAAGAAGACAAACAGTGGCTCAATCACCCGAATTTTATGGGTGAAACGAGTAGTAAAAGCTGATACAAATCCAAGAATAATTCCAATCAAAACTCCACCAATGCCAACTACAAAAAAATTAGCAATTCCAGCAAATATGTCAACGGCTTCAATTGTACGCATCTGGCAGAAAGATTTGAACAAGTTGTACAGCACCTATGAAAGGAAAAGTTTAGCTTTTTAGATTTCTTTCCAAATAATGTTACAGTTCATTTTAACTGGAAATGTGCATTACATTCTGTTGCTACTCAATAATCTCAGAAAGTAGAACAAATGGGGAAAAAAAGAAATACATGATGAAAGAGCCAATGTTTATTACTTTTCAGCTATGCTGCATTTTCTTAGAAAACATACATCTTTAAAAAAAAATTCCCTTTAGAGAAAAAGTGTTCAGTTATTCAATCCTGTATGTAACAATGAGGAACCTCGGTCCTTAATCAAATGTATAGTGAATGTTAAAAAATCTTTATAATCCCTTCAACCCTCTGAAGAAAAAATAGCAATCTCTTACCTGGAAGCCTTGCACAAGAATTTGGGGGGATGGGATTGGAAAAAGATAAGAAAAAGAAAAAAATATGTCAGGGAGAGAAAATGATGTGTCATAAATAAAGATAGCAGGTGATTTCATCCTTTAGGGTATTTATAAGACCAATCAGTACCCAAAAGGTGATTCAGCAGCTGCAACATAATCTGGAGGGAAGGATTCAGCTGTATTAGCAAAAATGTTACATTGATGCCTCCGTATGGTCCAACACTTTTCTTAACTCAAAGCTCTACATAGTTTAGTGAACACAGAGCAAAGACAAACATCTGTCCATATCTATAGACTGAATACATAATGAATATATTCATTATAAACTATTCAACCAGGAGTAAAAGTTTCATTCATAGCCACTAAATGACAGGGATAAAGGCAAAAAGCCTTTATCTTCTCGTGGACCAAATGTCAGCATTCCAATTAACATCCGAGAAATAAATCAAAGTCCAAACTTTGGCCTTCTTCCGAGTTCCAATTTATTAATAGAATCGTGTTGGCCACGAGCTGTAGGTAACCCAACACTAATTTTTCCTACAGTTCTTCACCCAGGTTAAGGTTCATCTCTTTTATCCACACCCACAAGTTCATCACAAGGACCACTCTGGTTCTCTCAATGTCCACGATCCTCACAAAAGATGGTGTAGAACAAAAGATGACCTTGAATCTCTGGAAATAATTTCTTGTGGCTAGTATCTTTCCCTCTCATGCAACCATCCCCCCCAATTCCCATTATACTATACTCCTGATCAGCTGGGACTCCCAACTTCTTGGGGGGGGGGGAGATTTAGCGAAGTTGGAAGGTCTGATTGAATTTACTGATCAGTGTCCCAGCTGATCCGCACAACCAGTCAATTGATGCCCCAGTCATGCCCCTGCAGCCTCCCCAACCAGAATGGCATGCCTGGTGGGCAGGGCAGGGCGAGGTAGTGGTGGAACAACCAATTCACTGAACTACACAAAAAATTAACAACAGATTCGCCCAAACCAGTGCAAACCACCTGAATCCCACCACTTTTCTGGAAGCCTCTAAGACTACTCCCATCAACACTAACAGGGTAAGTCATTGGAATATAAATTGAGAGCAAACCTACTCCTAGGTGATATTACCTAGTTTAGGCAATGGAACATTTACAAGAAAATAACTAAGCTCAAAGTGCACCAGGCAGGTTGTTCCTTCACTCCTCTCAAAGAGAAGTTTGAAAAAGGGGTGAAGAAATCCATTTATACCAAAATGGAAAAGCCTTCCTCAATAGAGGTGGAAGTCTCAGACACAACCAGTCCAGCTTTTATGCTGCTCTTGCATCACTCCCCAGGAAAATCAACCCCACAGGTTCATCAGGGAGATCACACTTAATGACCCATCTAAGAATTTAGGAAGAATGATCCTTTATTTTATTAATCTTATTTATTTATTTTGTCAAGTACGTATTCAATTCAATTCAATTCAATTTATTAGATTTGTATGCCGCCCCTCTCCGAAGACTCGGGGCGGCTCACAACAATAATAAAAACAATATTCCAGCGAAAACAAATCTAATATTACAAAGCACATAAAACCCTATCATATTTTTAAAAAAATATGCAAAGAAATAACACTGTTTATATACATGATATTGGGACTAATAAGAGAGAAGCTTAGGACAGGGACAGTAGGCATGCTGGTGCACTTATCCACACCCCTTTATCCTTAAGGACTCTGTCTACTCAGCTATTCAGATTAGATGAAATGAAACCATCCTGGAGGACATATATGGGGTCCCTCTTACCAACTTTTTCAGATTAAAGAAGCTATTTCAAAACAAACCATTATAAACAAACAAACAAGTGACTCAGCTTCCAGACAGTCCCTTTCATCTCCCACAATGCATTACTACTCTATTCACAGTTGTCTCGCTTTATGATAAGCATATTCTACTTATTTGCAGTTTCAGAGTAAATATGCCAGGAATCACAAATGGAGTTATTTCTCATGATTTAGAGTTCTGAAAAAAGACCTTCATTCCTACCTATAATTCTTTGTTGTTATTTCCAACTTTAGAACTTCAGTTAGTGTTTTCTATTATTATTTTATTTATTTATTTATTTAATTGGATTTGTATGCCACCCCTCTCCGAGGACTCGGGTTGGCTCACAGCATGTACAGAAAAACAAGAAACAATAATAGCAATCCAATTAATACATTAAAAAACAGTCTTTAAAATTCTAATTAAAAAAAAACCCCATAAATATCATTCATTCAACATTCAAATTAAAGCATTCATTGGTCAGGGGGAAGATCTAAGGAACTCGAGGCCTGGCGGCAAAGATGAGTTTTTAAACTCTTCCGGAAGGCGAGGAGGGTGGGGGCAGTGGGAGCTGATTCCAGAGGGTCGGGGTCCCCACAGAGAAGGCTCTTCCCCTAGGTCCCACCAGCCGACATTGTTTGGTCAATGGGACCCTAAGGAGACCAAATCTGTGGGATCTCACCGGTCACTGGGATTCGTGCGGCAGAAGATAGTCTATTAACCAAACAATATGTAATTGAACAACAACTTGTGGACTATCAAACTAACCATATCTTGTCCTGAATTATGTGTGGTTTGCATGAAAATAGAAGCAAGGCATGTTTGCTTTACTTGCTGTGAGCTGGATGCATTGGCAAGAGGCACAGTATGCAAATCCTATTAGCCCTGCTTGGTGAAATTGTATCTCATTATCCTTTGAGAAAGCAGTAACCCTATTACAAGCAACAAGGATTTGGACCACACAAAAAAGCTGGAAATAGTGAAAGGAGGTGCCAGTTCATTTTACTTCTCTAATGCAGAGACAGAAATGGAAATCTGAGCAGTGTGCTCCCATTCAATTTGAAACAGCCTGCTCACTTCCTCATTCTACTCCCCAGGCATTCCTGGTGCCTATCGAATATCAGCCATTAAAGATAGACATTAACCAGGTTTATATGCTGCAGAATGAAACTGCAATGCTTTTCCTGGATGGTGCTGTTTCATATGGCAATTGAATATTGCACGCCCCATTAAAATGCAAATGGAGGGGAAAGGCAAATATGAACCTTCTTTGTTATGAGAACTCTCCATGAATAAGAAACTTTATTTTTGTAAAGTGAGAGAGTTTTATACAATGTTAATCTGCCAGTTTCCTAAAGTGGTTCAACCCAACAAATTTTTATCTCTTCACCTCACTGAATGTGAGATGCTTATTGGGGGTTGCTGGAGATTTTAAAAATTGATAGGTGTTGTGTCCAGTAATTTGAATGTATTTGAATATATCACACTGATTGGTTCCCAGGCGGCTTCCAATAGTAGCCGCCGATTGGTCAGGAGGAATTACCGCCAAAAATAAACAGCTATCTCAGCGGAGCTGCCTTACAGTTGGCGCATGTTGTTGTGTTTAGTGTGTATTGGGGGTTACTTGCTACCGTTTCAGCTATTGTTAAAATAAACCATTAAGCTTCAATGGACTCTGCTTCTTCACTGATCTAACAATAGGGATTTAAGTATATGGATACATAATTTAAGAAAAATACTGTATGATGTTGCCATTAGCAAGACAGGAATCCCATGGCAACTTGAAAACTAACTGATGTAGTCATGACATAAATTCTGTGATGAACACGGCTGTAGCCAACAAATTACTATTTTCATAGATGTCATTCATTGTCATATGGATGGTTATTAATGGTTATTAACTTTTAACCACTCCTGCATTCATCTTTTCTTTTTCAAAATACAATAGAAAAACTAATACAAAACTTAATTCAAATAATTTCCTAGTAGTTGCCAAACACATTGCTATACACTTTTTCTGAGCTTTAGATACAATGTTCCTATGGGAAAAAAATACAGTGGAACCCCGACATAAGAGCTGCTCTACTTAAGAGCAACTCGAGATAAGAGCTGGGAGGGGAGAGATATTTTTGTTCTACTTACAAGCCCAAATTCGAGATACAAGCGCCAAGGAGCTGTCTCCTGAAGCCAAACGCTAACTTCCACGTTCGGCTTCAGGAGACAGCTGCGAAGCGGCGCGCGTGTTTTAAAAGGTTGCAGCCGGCCTGGGGGGCTCGGGGGGGGGTGCTTGCAGCTTTCTTTCTTGCTCTTTTTCTTTCTCTCTTTTACCTTCCTTTCCTCTATTTCTTCTTTTCTTTCTCCTTCCCACCTTCTTCCCTCCCTCCCTCCCTTCACTCATTCCTCTCTTACTCTCCCCTTTCATAAGTTTCCTTGCTTCCTTCCTCTGTTCCTGTCCCTTCCCCCTTTCTTTCTTTCTTTCTTTCTTTCTTTCTTGCTCTTTTTCTTTCTCTCTTTTACCTTCCCTTCCTCTATTTCTTCTTTTCTTTCTCCTTCCCACCTTCTTCCCTCCCTCCCTCCCTTCACTCATTCCTCTCTTACTCTCCCCTTTCATAAGTTTCCTTGCTTCCTTCCTCTGTTCCTGTCCCTTCCCTCTTTCCTTCCTTCCCACCCTCCGTCCATTCATTCACCCATTCCTCTCTTGATCGCTTAAAGCCGGTCCCTGGTGCAAAAAGGGTTGGGGACCTCTGTCCTACAGGATTGGGTGGCAGAGAAGTTGAACATATGTAAATTTAAAAGTTTAAGAAAGTTTACAAGTTAAGTGAAAGAAACTTCATTATTCATTTATATGTACATGTACATTTCTTCATTAAAAACATGTCTTTCTGCATAATTTAGACTAACTTTGTGAGTTTTTTGAGGGCTGGAACCAATTAAAATTATTTACATTAATTCCTATGGGGAAAAGTCGTTCGAGATAAGAGCTGCTCGACTTAAGAGCCCAGGTCCGGAACGAATTAAACTCGTATCTCGAGGTACCACTGTATACTGTTCTATAAGTAAAAAGTTGCGAGCATGAAAACAGCTGTTCTTACATAATTTTGGGGTGCTAAAAACAAAAATAACATTTAAAAATATATATTGGCTCTAGTTTCCATGATACAATATGATATGATATGATATGATATATGATATATTATGTAGTTGTATTGCCTCAAAAAAGACCCTCCGCTATGGCAGACACTGCAACCAGGGAATAAAAATGTAAAGTATCTAGCACTTGTAGACAGCAACAAGATTTTACTACCTCCATTACACACCAAGTTGGGATTGATGAAAAACTTCATGAAGGTAATGGACAGAAATAAAGCAGCTTTCATGTATCTGACAAGTAAATTTCCATCGCTTAGTGTTGCAAAAATAAATAAAGAATTTTTTGTTGGCCCACAGATCCATGATCTTATTAACAATGGAGTTTCTTTTTCTCTTGCACCTCAAGGAAAAGACTACATGGATAGCATTCATGTCAGTGACATCAAATTTTCACATAACTATTGTTTATTGGAAACAATAAAGCAGCAAACTACAAGGAAGTGGTTGAAAAACTCATCCAGCCCTACAAAAATCTTGGTTGTTAAATATGTCCTTAAAAAATTAGTGAAATATGGGTTCTTGTGATTTAGAGGGTAAAATAATGAATACAAATTATATGAATTACAATATATGATGACAAAAAGTATATTTATATCAGTTAAAACTTCAGCAGAATGTATAAAATATTAATGGCAGTTCAATGAGTTATGTGAAACATCTTTCATCTGTCAAATAACTATTCAACATCTTTTACCAGGCCAGAATAATTAGCCAGCTATCTTATTCCTTTGCAAAACAGAACTCAAATTCCCCTTCCAAATGCAGGGACAAATATCAGAATCAGCAGAACTCATTAATAGGGTATTGCAGTCTTTTCATATTCGATTTAAGCAAAAGGGTTTAACTCAGAGCTACAAAATTGGTTCAGATCTTTACAACATTGTTTACAAAATAGAATTAACATTCATATGTATACCAGGAACTATTTCAAAGGTGATTATAGCTTTTATTGTAAACAATTTACACTTTCTCAGGACCTCAGTGATTTTATCCAGTAACCAATACAATGTTCCCATTTTTCTATCTCACCTTCCGTGACATGAATAACACCATATCCTGTATGAAATTATAATGCATTTCTTTCTTGTTACCAATTCAATACATCTGATAACCAAGATATATATGCATTTTTAAATTTATGTGTATGGCAGGATGTGCAATATCATTCTTAAAATCAGGGAATGACTAGACCTCTTTGGACCACCACCACCCCTTTATATACTGCCATTCTAATGTTACTCATCAGTTAGAGGATACAGGAACTTGCACTTAGGCATGTTGGAAATAGGAGAAAAAAAGGAAAGGTAAGAAAGCCAGGAGGCAATTGTAGGAGGTCAACATGCTGACTCTGTAAACCACTTAAAAAGAACTGTAAAGCACTATGACGTGGTATAGAAGTTTAAGTGTTATTGCTATTCAAACAAAATTCAATCATGTTTAATATGAGGTTTTTTTAACATTGCCCCATAAATGTCTGCTTATGCAAGAGAGTTATGTGAAATAAACAATTATTCATGTGAGATAATTGAAAATACTGTAATCATTTGCTATTACAAATAAGAACACTGCATATTTTCAATATTTAGATTATTGGATGCTACGTTTTAAAATCCCTTCTCTTCTCTTTGTTCCTTACCTTTCTAGAACAAAGGCTTGGAAATTTTATAAAAGGTACATAGTTTTGCCTGATTTTATTACATATAGAAGTGGAAATGTTTTGTCTGTGTGCATTTGTAGGTATGTCACTTACCACAGTTACAGCATCATTCAAGAGAGATTCCCCAAAAACTAAGATGTATAGCTGCTCGTTGACATGAATATTTTCAAAGACAGCCAACACAGCCACAGGATCCACAGCTGAAATCAAACTTCCAAAAAGCAGACTCTGTAGTAGAGTGATGTCAGTTAGACCAAAGGCCTCGATCTGGCAAATAGCAAAAATGGAAATGCCAATGCCAAAAGAATTCCAGAGTGTGCCCACAACAGCATACCAAAAAATGGTGCCAAAGTTCTCAAAGAAGAGGCGTGTTGGCATAAAATAACCAGCATCAAGAACAATTGGAGGAAGAAGATATAGGAAAAAAACATCGCTCTTCATCACTGGTGGAGATTTTTCTTGTACCCCAAATATAATTCCACCTAAAATCAGTCCAATCACAATAAGGAGACAACTTTCTGGAACTATCTGGGGCAGTTTGTGGTAGAGATGAAAGCCTTCAAGTTAATGGAGAAAAAAAAAGAGAAGAAATATTATATTGTGATAAAACAGTTCTGATATTATATTTACCAAATTAATGTTATTTATTCTTCTTTTTAAATCATTCCCTTTTATGCATTTTTATAAACTTACACTTAAACCTTCAAAATAAAAAAGAAATAATCTAACCCACATACTCTTCATTTATTACAAGTGTCACAAAATCAATCAAACTATACAATTTCTATGAGCAAAATCTGCAAGAAAGAATTAGCCTGTTAAGCAATTTTTATTTTATAATTGCTTTATTTTAAAAATTATTTTATTTGTACTCTATTATTTGAAATATGAAATATGAAATAACTTTATTTTTCATGATTTGATATCAATTCTTTAAAACCTCTTAGATAAAATGATTAATTCAGACTTAAATTGATCATGTAGTTTCGTAAAAGGTTCCTTAAAAGAGTGGTGGTTTAAGGTTTTTAGCCGAGAAATGTAGTACAGTGGTACCTCTACTTACGAACTTAATTCGTTCCATGACCAGGTTCTTAAGTAGAAAAGTTTGTAAGAAGCAGCAATTTTTCCCAAAGGAATCAATATAAAAGCAAATAATGTGTGTGAATGAGGAAATGACAGGGAGGGTGGAGGCCCTGTTTCCTCCCAGGAGATTCCTAGAGAGGCCCCATGGAGGCTTCTCCCTGCTTTCCGGTTCAGTTTTGGAGGCTCGAATTTATAAGTGGAAAATTGAGAAGAGCCAAAAAAATCTTGAACACCCAGTTCTTATCTAGAAAGTGTTCTGTCTGGGTTCCCCCAGACCTCAACACCAACTGGAAAAAACAGCCAGACACTCTGGTAAAAGCCAAAAGTATTTTATAACTGGAAAAAATAAGCACAGAGGAAAACCTGTTCTTCCCAACAGACAGGATATAATACGGTACAGCAGGATCCTGATGTCCAGACAATACAGCAAGCTTCTTGCTGGCACACCCCCCCAGGTTTCAATAGTCAAAGGCACAAACCAGGATTCCAAGACGCCAAAGTTCACAGTCAGGTCCCACGACTCTCAAAGATAAAACTCCACAAGCCAGGAAGGGTGGGTCTGCCTTTTAGCCTTTCCCAAGAGCACCACACCCAAACCCAGCTGTTGCCACTTTAATGCTGAAAGTATTTAGCCAATTGATTCCGTCTCTGAGTAGCTCTTCGTTGTCGCAGATCAATTATGGCTTGTGCACTTTCCTCTAAGGAATCCAGGCTGCTTGCTGGGGAGAGCTCCCCCTGGTGGGACTCTGGCTGTCCTCCCTCTTCTTCAGCCTGGGATTCCTCCTCCTCGTCTGTCTGCACCTCCTGTTCCTCAGCCTCTCCCTCTGAGCTGGAAACCGACAGAAGGTCAGCCGTTCCCGGAGGGGCCTCAGACGGAACCACAACAGAAAGGTTCATAAGTAGAGGCATTTGTAGGTAGAGGTACCACTGTATTTTCCAAATATCAACATTCTTCAATTCTGTCAGCTCTCATCGAACAAACGTCTTCAGTTCTGACAGAACTAAAGCTTTTTGGATGAGGAGTGAAATGTCTTCCAGGAAAAACAAAACCAAATTTGGAACATCCTGAGTGAGTCAGTTTCCTTCAGCAGCTTTGAACCAGGTAGCATTCTATTCATTGGATGTGCCCATTTGCACATAAGAATTTCACTTTTCACTACATATTTTGAGACTCTTTGCACTGGCAGGTTGAGGAAACTATCTAGAATAAGGTGATCTAGAAGAGAAGAGAAATTACAGCCTACATTTCACACAGTTTGAGATGTTAGTCCTATCAGTAGATGGAACAAGATCTACAGGTATTTCAGGGACCACTTTGTGGTTACTGGAAGTAATATGGGGATATTTGGACTATGAATGTATTCAAATCAAGAGAATGAATTAGTGTCTTCCCTATGAAAGTGTCTGAATGGAATGCAAGGAAAGATAAAAATGCAAGGAAAAAGGAATTAAAAGGCAAAGAATAGAAAAAGAATAATTTCCCACTTTTTGATACAGATATAGATTAAAATATATCAAATTATTACTCTAAAATTACCAATATTCCATTTTATTTCTAAAATTCCATATATGCCAAAATCACAATTTCATTTATTTTCATATTCTCACACACAATCCAAAAGTGGTTTCCAGGTAAAGTTATAAATTAATCAAATCTTATCTTTAGTCAAAGCTGTCAATTTCACTATTTCCACTGATTCTATCACCTATTCTTTCATTGCAGGTATTTGTAAGTCTTTACATTTGCATGCATACATAAGAATTTTGCCACTGTTATCATGTATAAAAATAAAGATCTTTAAATCTGTTTGTACCTTAACCACAAAGGAAAGTCTCTGATTTCAACTCTACCTTTACTTTTAAAAAATTCGGAATCAAAAATCATACTCCTGTATTCAGTGATGGGCTACTATAAGTACGGCCAGGTACACAGAACCAGTAGTAAAATTTTGATCAGGTATGCAGAACCGGTAAAGGTTTTTTTTATTGTTTCTCTTTTTTTCCTTTCTGGGCTCTGGTTAGTTTTTCCTATCACAGTAAATGAGGTTGAATGTATATAATTTTAGAAGAGCTGTGCATGCGTGTATGTGCACAATTTATATAGTAGATAATGTATATTTTTGTGTGCCTGTGTGTAATATCTATGTACACATATGGCAAATATACATATAATTAAATAGTATATTTTGGATGCTCAGTAATAGTAAACAGATATGGAAATTGTACCTCTTTGAGACAAGGAGAGGCCAGGCACCCTAACCCTAACCCAAACCTTGATGTGAGTGATGTCAAGTCCCCTGTCCAATTGTCTCTCCTTATCTCATTTATCTTTTCTTCCTTTCAAATATGTTTACCTATACTTTTATATCTTTTCTTCTATTCTTTTCGTTATTTATATTACTACATATCTATTCTCTTCAATGCGTATTATGTATTGGACTAAATAAATAAATTAATTAAATAAATAAGTTGGCTACCTTTAAGCCAGTCACATGACCTTTAAGCCCCCTGGTCACATGATCGTCAAGCTACTCCTATCTGGTCACATGGCCAGCAAGCCACACCCACAAAATAAGCCATGCCCACAATGTGGTAGTAAAATTTTTTGCAGCCCTTCACTGCCTGTATTGTAGCCTTATCTATGAAATTGGTTGTTGAAGGTAATTGTATCTTATAGATGAGTCTAAACAAAGAATAACAACTTGCCTACTGTTGGCTCCCTGAGCTCTCCTTAATTGTCTGAGGGCCCTTCAACAAAGCTCTTGGGAAGGAAGACTGAAATTCCTGAGGTCATGGGCTTGGAATGATTCAGGGATTGTCTTGCTATGTGGATCCAGATGTGGCATTTTGTAGCTGAGTCAGCAGCATGAATTATAGCTGTGTACGATATAGCTATTTGACAGCTCTGTGGTAAAGCATAACCCCAAATTTCTCTTTCTTTGTTGATTTCTGATGACAGAAATCTCTTAACTCCTCCAGTTTCAGAGGTTTGCCAGTGCTATATTTTGAAAGGCCTTCAGGGAGTTGACATGGCTTGAAAAAGGCTTAAAATCCAGTTCACATGCCATATTTCCCACACCTCAACGTTTCCAGCCAGAAATCCATTGTCAAACAATAGTAAACTAACCAAATTATCTGAGGCACATTTCATCACTCTTTATCACTAATTCATCTCTCATCTTATCAGCAAATTCTTCTCTACATTGATCAAACAGGTGATTCGACTCCACATCCATAGCAAATAATTTAAAACCTAGTATGTGTGCCTGCGCAGTGCACTGACCATATTTGTGAATTTCATGGTTTCCTGTCACTCTATTGATGAAATCATTAAAGGAAGCTCTAAGGCAGAGTTATTTTTCCAGTACTATCTTGTTGCCATGGGCTTTATTCAAGGTTCAGCACCTGTTGCTATCCTAATGGCTTCTGGTTGCCTTATCCAAGGTCATCTCACCATTAGTCAAATCTGAGGCTGCTCCACCCCAGCTAAAGAACTGGATGTGATTCAGTATGCAAAGTGTAAAGTTACTAAAAAAAGAACTCTTGAAAAGGTTTCTTATATTTGCCTGAGCAAATGAAGTTCTCACTCACTTCCCTGCTTACATAAGGATGCAGGCAATATTAAAAGTGTGACTTTTAATTATCAAGGTTTAATTATTCACGAATTCCTGAATGACTCTTCTTGGTGGAGTATGGGAAGTATGGTCTGTATCCTATACACTCATAAAAACCTCCATTGAACTTTCCCCATCCCCAGCCCCCAATGTTATTAAAGGTACTCACTAAGACCTTTCCATCACCATCTCTTTATCGGTACCTAAAATGCATATATCAGATATGGCCACTGCTATCCTTTTCTTAAAGCAGTCTCAGGCATCTGTGGTCAACTATTACCTAATTATAATGAATGTTGTTAAAATGGCCATTCAAAACCAATCTAGGTTATTAACTCTAAAATCCACATCTCAATTCAGAAATCACAAAACAATGAGTAAACCATTATGTTATTTAGTATTCTTCGCAAACAAATTAAAGGAAAAAGATAGAAGTTGATATTCAAAACATGGCATATCTATTAACCAAGTTTTTAATCAAGATGAAACTAGATCAAATATGGTAGCTAAGCAGTTGCCACCAAGACTCCTTTAAGAATTAGAAGAACTATAATCTTGCTTGAAAAATGTACCCTGTTTTCCCCAAAACAAGACATCCCTTCATAATAATTCCAGTCGGGCTTTTGAGTGCATGACAATAAGGTCAAGTGCTTTATTTCAGGGTTCAAAAAACAGTATATAAAGCACGTGTTAGATTACAATATATAAAACACGTGTTAGATTACAATATATAAAACACGTGTTAGATTACAATATTAAATTATACATTATTGAACATCTATTAATTTGAAATGAACATACAGCAGATTTGATTACATTAAAAATTACATAAGTTTTGCTGTTCTTCAGAAACACTTCAAGACAAAACATACGAGATGCAAATGCTCTGTAATCTTGCATTATATTGGTGATTCCCAGATTGTGTAATTCCCAATTAGCATTGCTCTACCTGCTCTACACATTTAGAGGAGATTAAAGTTAGAGAAGGCTGCTAAATATTTATTTGATACATTTCAACTCTGATAAATTTTTTGGAGATTTAATGATAACAAAACTATTGAAAGATGAAAGCTGTGATAAAAATAAGAGCTACCAGGGGTGGAGCGAGCATACGTGATCAGAACATGAGGTGATATGTACCATATAAGGGGTGCGATGAAGGCGTCGTAAAAAGCTAGTAATGAGGGATAGTTCCGGGGCATCGAGATGAACCTGAAAGAGTAACCAGTGGTCTCGTAAAAGGCACTGTGGGAGGAGTTACAATACATGGACGTGAAAAGCAGGACTGCCATGCTTTACGCTGAAGGGTAGAGGATTTCTTGGGAGGGACTACATCATGGGACACCAGTTGGAACAGGATATTCGTGAGTAATTATGAATAACTAGTCACGTCCCCATACGTGCCGTACATGGAACGACCCAGAATATGAGGCAGATAGGTAGGTGTGCTGGTTGGACCGGAATGTCTTAGTAACCATTATTATAGGATACTGGCTTATATGCGTGGGGCAAATCACCAATGTGGATTAAACATAGTAATATGTAATACTAATCATTATTATAGAATACTGGCTTATATGCATGTAGAAAATACATTTTGCATTTATAAGACTACTGACTTGGGAGAAGAATTTGATTTATGTCTCAGTAAATACAGTGGTACCTCAGTTTTCGAACGCTTTGGTTCTCGTACATTTCGGATACCAAACAAAATTTTCGGCAAAAATTTGCTTCGGTATCTGAACAAAAATTCGGATACTGAACAGCCACAGAAAATTTTGTTTATTATCCGAAATGCTACAAGATCTGAGGGGACGGAGTAAGACGGAATGGGAGTTGGAATCTGACACGCCCATCCCGGCTGCCCACTAAACAGCCTCCCAGTCTCTAGTCTAAGCGCTCCAAGCTGTAGGAAGGGTGGGGGCGGCTGCAATACCAGCAGCTTCGGGGGGCCTCCTTTCCTCAGTGGTTCGTCTTGTTCCCTTTAAGCAACTACACCAACTTTCTCCTTCCCGATGGTGACGGCGGCTTTCCTTCGAGCAGCAGCAGCGCCAGGAACGCCAGCGGCTTCCCTTTCTCATGTGACATTCCCGGCGCTGCTGCTGCTTCAAGGAAAGCCGCCACCACTGTCGGGAAGGAGAAAGTTGGTGTAGCTGCTTAAAGGGAACAAGACGAACCACTGAGGAAAGGAGGCCCCCGAAGCTGCTGGTATTGCAGCCACCCCCACCCTTCCTACAGCTTGGAGCAGAAGGGTGTAGGAAGGGTGGGGGCGGCTGCAATACCGGCAGTTTCGGGGGGGCTCCTTTCCTCAGTGGTTCATCTTGTTCCCTTTAAGCAGCTACACCAACTTTCTCCTTCCCGACGGCGGCGGCGGCTTTCCTTCGAGTAGCAGCAATGCCGGGAATGTCAGCGGCTTCCCTTTCTCATGTGACGTTCCCTGCACTGCTGCTGCTCGAAGGAAAGCTGCCGCCGCTGTCACCACCACCGGAAAGGAGAAAGTTGGTGTAGCTGCCTATAACTACAAGAGGAACCACTGAGGAAAGGAGCCCCCCCGAAACTGCCGGTATTGCAGCTGCCCCCACCCTTCCTACAGCTTGGAGTGCTTAGACTATAGAGCTCCTCAGATCTTTATCCCATAGGAAATAAAGGAAATAGGGGCTGGAAACCAATTAAACCCATTTCCATTATTTCCTATGGGATAGATTAATTCAGTACTCGACCAAATCGGTTCTCGACCACACTTCTGGAACGAATTGTGGTCGAGAACCGAGGTACCACTGTACAGTATTTTTTTCACTATAAAACACACCAGATGCACATTAGCTTTAGAGGAGAACAACAAGGGGGGGGGGGGGAAATCTGCCTTTCCTTCCAGCATCTATCCAGTATTAATCTAATCATTGTCCTTACAGAAAACAGACTGGTCAACTTTAGTACATTATTACAGCCCCAGCACTTGGCTCATCAGAGCTCTGCTCCATTGTGCCCATCACCAGGGAATGCTGGTCAACAGAGCTGAGCTGCTGCCACCACCAGGGAATGCTGGAGCCTTTGCTGCAGAACAGCTGATTGGCAATTGGATCCGTCTCCTGGAATACCACAGATCAGCTGTTCTAGATGGTGAGGATTGCCACCACTGCTAATTGGTGGTGATCAGTGGCAATTGATGGAGGCAGAGAATGTTAGTGAACGGCGGTGGCAACAATTTCCGCCATCTAGAATAGCTGATCAGCAGTATTTTGAGAGGCCGATCCAACCACCAATCAACTGCTCAGCAGCAAAGGCTCCACCATTCCTTGGCGGTGGCCCCTTCCCCCACCCATAATATTTGTTCTATAAGACACACAGACATTTCTACCCACTTTTGAGAGGGTGGGAAGTGTGTCTTATAGTGCAAAAAATATGATATGTTTAGAAGTCCCTTTCAACTGATTATTTTCTATTATTTGCTGAGTTGCGTACTCCTCTGTAAATTATTTTATTTTTGTTATTTTGGAATGCCACAGGCATAGAGTCACCTTTCACTCAGAGAACATTCATGTTTATCCCATTACTCCACATTTTCCACACTTAAGCCATTTAATTACATAACCTGCAATTAAATGGGAGAGAACGAGGAACTGTATTTCTTTATTATAGTTCACAGCTAAGTTGTAATTCATACCGTCTACTTTTCAGTCTACTGAAATATATACTAAAACGATTCACTCATATCTTTTTTTCATTTATGAATTATTTTTTAAAATGTCAAATTTTACTTCTTTCCTAAGTGTTAGGAATAGAAATCATATTATGCTTATGCCTTGTAGTAAAATTAGATTAATTTTATGCTATTGTTTGTACATGTACAATTAACTTTTGAAAAGTGTTTACCACATTTACTTCCTGATAATTAACAGTCAGGATAATCAAGAGCAATCAAAATTAACAAAAGAAAAAAGAATATACTAAAGTACCAATTTTTTAAAAACCTGAACTTTGGTACGCTCTAATGGTATTTTTTATGAGATGAGAAGCCTACTTATCTGAATAGCTGTATTCATTTTTATTTTGATGAACTATAGACATATCAACTTCAGTGCAGTCATCAATCATTGTAAAAATGTAATGCAACAGAAAATTAAGAAAAGTTTCTGCAATTTACTTTAATTCAAGTACCGGTAATAAGGGTTATCCTATATGCTGAAGGGCACAAGTACTTGGGTGTTAATTTGTCAAATCTTTTCATAATTTACAAATCATAAAACAAAACTTTGCCACTTTTAGGGCAAAAATACAGTATATGGGTTATCTGAGCCTAGCTTTTTTAAACAGAATAAATCTGAGCAATTAGGATAGCTAGACTATAGGTCAGAAAGACTTAGTATATACTCTTGGAAATCAGAATATACTGTAAGTCTCTGCATAAAATTAAATGGAGACAAGGATTCATATTCATATGAATATGATTCATATTCAAAAAAGAGCCGGGGTGGCGCAGCAGGTAGAGTGCTGTACTGCAAGCCACTGAAGCTGACTGTAGATCTGTAGGTCAGCGGTTCAAATCTCATCACCGGCTCAAGGTTGACTCAGCCTTCCATCCTTCCGAGGTGGGTAAAATGAGGACCCGGATTGTGGGGGCAATAGGCTGGCTCTGTTAAAAAGTGCTATTGCTAACAGGTTGTAAGCCGCCCTGAGTCTACGGAAAAGGGCGGCATAAAAATCAAATAAATAAATAAGTAAGTAAGTAAGTAAGTAAGTAAGTAAGTAAGTAAGTAAGTAAACAAACAAACAAACAAACAAACAAATAAATAAAATAAACAAATAAATAAAACAAACAAACAAACAAATAAATAAATAAATGCATAATTTGTTCAGTTTGAGAATTTTCTTGAACTTCCTGTGAATGATGTCATAAAGATTAGGACATTGAAACAGGTTAAAGTGAATGCCTGTGTGAGTAACCTTAAGGGACAGAAGAGAGAGCCCCAGGCTCTCAGTTTGTAAAAGATACTTAAGCCCACAGAAGGGCAGATATGGGAAAGGTTTCAAAAGGCATCCTTTCCAGAGAATAAAAGGAAAGAAGGGGAAATATCCTTTCAATCTTACATGATTTTGCTATAGTAACTATAATTTTGTTATAGTAAAAAATATATAGAATTGGTACCATGGGAAAAGTTCATTTTTTTCCCTACTGGTTCTGTGGGCGTGGCTTGATGGGTGTGGCAGGGGAAGAATACTGCAAAATCCCCATTACTTCCATACTCCTGGGGGAAGGATATTGCAAAATATTCAGGCCGGTCAGAGGTGGTATTTGCCAGTTCTCTAAAATACTCAAAATGTCCGCTACCAGTTCTCCAGAACCTGTGAATTTTACCCCTGGCTAGTATACCTAGTTGTGCTTCTTTTCTCGACTGCAGGGCTTTTGAATTTAGGACTTGTTAGATGATATAGAATCTAAAAAAAAACCCACCCTAAAAGTAGCAAGCATGTTTTAAATGGCAAGTTTATATTTATGAAATGTGAAGACTACTGCAGTATTTATTTGTTTGTTTGTTTATTGATTTGATTTGATTTGGTTTGGTTTGGTTTGGTTTGGTTTGGTTTGGTTTGATTTGATTTGATTTGATTTGATTTGATTTGATTTGATTTGATTTGATTTGATTTGATTTGATTTGATTTGATTTGATTTGATTTGATTTGATTTGATTTGATTTGATTTGATTTGATTTGATTTGATTTGAATGCTGCCCCTCTCCAAGGACTCGGGGCGGCTCAAAACATAGCAAATACATCTAAAAATCCAATTTAAAAACTCTAATAATAATAATAATAATAATAATAATAATAATAATAATAATAATAATATAGTCTTTGGAGTCTTCGGAGAGGGGCGGCATACAAATATAATAAATTATTATTATTAATAATAATAATAATAATAATAATAATAATAATATATTAGATTTGTATGCCTCCCCTCTCCATCACCATTCGCTCAACAAAACCTACTAAAACACTTGTTGGTCCGGGGGGCTAGGATCTAATGGCCCCAAGCCTGGCAGCAGAAATAGGTCTTTAAACTTTTACAGAAGGCGAGGAGGGTGGGGGCAATACGAATCTCTGGGGGGAGCTGATTCCAGAGGGCCAGGGCTCCCACAGAGAAGGCTTTTCCCTAAGCCCTGCCAAATGACATGACAGGATCCTGAGAAGGCTGACTCTGTGGGACCTAACTGGGCGCTGGGATTCATGCGGCAGAAGGCAGTCTCAGAGATAATCTGGCCCGATGCCATGTAGGGCTTAACCAACACCATATTAGAAATATTATTTATTTTAAGAAAGGATCCTGTAAAATAAGAGCAAAAGTCTTTCCCATCCAGGGTACGGTCCTATTGATGCCTTACTAGATGTCAATCAAAATTCTCACTGTTGATTTTTAATCAATTTTTGTGGAGTTTAAAGACACACTCCCTCTGATCATATAATTAAAATATTTTTTGCATATTTTGATTGATTGATCAATAGTCATAATATATTTTTGTTAATATTGTTAGCTTTATTTTCCATGAATTGGCATAATCTGCTGTTAAAGTTGTTGTGAGCCGCCCCGAGTCTTCGGAGAGGGCGGCATACAAATCTAATAAATCTAAATCTAATCTAAATCTAAAATAGTAAAATTGATTATACAGAAATGAATTTCGTATATAATGTAATGACCTGAGTTAAGTATTTCCTTTCATCAGCTGTGAATTAATAGAGCGTAATACTTAACAGTTGTTATACATAGCAATAGCAGTAGCACTTAGACTTATATACTGCTTCATGGTGCTTTTACAGCCCTCTCTAAGCGGTTTACAGAGTCAGCATATTGCCCCCAACAATTTGCCCACCTTGGCCCGCAGTAGTGCATTTTAACCACTGTGCCGCTGTGCTAATTTTGGGGTTTCATTTGTATAATGAATATCTGGGAGCATGTTTTACATAAAATGCTTTGAAAACTTACATCACCTGGAAGTATACAGAAGATTTTGCTGATATTATAACATCCAATTAGTGTCAGGCATGACAAATCAGGACTACACTCACTACAGGTAAGATTATTTATTGCTTATGTACATTAATAAGAATCTAGTTAATAGTCAACACTACAAATGGCACTAGATAAGAGTTAACAGAATCCAAGAGGGTTTGGACTTTAACCATTTGTGACCACATACCGGTAAAAACTCTAGGCTGATTCCTTTCTTGACACTGCCCTTGTCTGTGCACTTCTCCTACATCAATGTCTTTAACAATTATTTTAAAACTACTATAAAGAAGCTTTTGTTTAAAGCTTTTGTTTCCAGATTAGCCTAGAGTCTTGGGTTCTGCAGAGGTCTTAACCAGACCTATCCTAGTACTAACCAGGCTTAACTGTGCTAAAATTCCAGACCCAGACAAGTTGATTAGGTGCTATGGCTTGTTAAAATGGTTCCAAATGAACCAAGGAGAACTGTGGGCTGTGGATCATACAGGTAATTTTCTGAATGCCAGCTTTAATGATATCAGATATACAAAACTTTATATTGTAGGATTGTTCATATAAGTAGATTTTGAAACTAAATTTTATTTTAATTCAATATTCTTGCTATTTACAAACAGATATTAAATTTACACTGTTAAATTTTATTCATTTCAACATTTACTATGTACCTCTTCAGTACAAAACTTATAAAAAAACATCCTAAGTGCCGCAGTATATATCCCACCGTATGCTTTTCTCTAGGGTAAGATCTCCAAGACTGAGGGGACATTGTATAATAATTTGTTATTTAAAATATTTCCTGTCATATAATATTTCCACAGAGGAATACAAAATTCAAAATAAATTGAATACAGAAATAAAAATATATAATATATAAATACATAAGTAAATACATTATATAAGTTGGGAGAGAGGGAGAAAGAAAGAGAGAGAGAATAAGAGCAAAAAAGTTCAATGTCTTTATTACAAACTCTTAAATACTGAAAGAAATAACATTTCTTTTTAACATGCAACTACATCATAACTAAGTTTCTACATCCTGACTGCTAGAGAGACTTTCTAAACAGTAGGCAGGAGATGAAAGGCAGCTTTCATGGATGAGCTTTAATCACTAGCTTTTTCTTCTTTGATGAGCTTAAGACATGAAAAAATGTCATCCCAGGCAGTTCTAAATAAATTAAAATCTTTTTGTGGAAAGAGATGCTTCCTGAATGGACTCTTGGGATCACACATATATACCAAAAGTGAAGACGAAGGGCCTCCAAATAAGTAATTCTAAGCTAGCCAAAGTATTTAAAAATTAATATAACTAGATGTTCTTGTTTGAACGCCCTGGATATTTCAGTAGAATAATGGAATGTACAAATTCTTATCCATGTCCTTTTCTTGGCATCAATATTAGAGTTGTTTGCCATTGTATACTTCCAAGATACATTGTCTTCCCAATTTATTAACATAGTCTTCAGCCACCAGCATTTCCTTATGGTCTCATCTAAGTCCTGAATAGGTCTAACTTGCTGATCTTTCCTGACTTAAACAAATATTAACTGAAAAATATTATCTGTTGTGATATTTTCTAGGAAGCCCAGTGTGATTAAGCAGCATTTATACAAATATGAAGTGGAATTGGTCTTAATACATCAACATTAGAATTTTTGGATATGAAACAACAGGACCACACACACACAAAGACAGAAATACAAAGAGAGGATTTATTGAATACAGGTAGCCCTTGACTTACAACAGTTCATTTAGTGACCATTCAAAGTTAAAACAGCACTTAAAAATTGACTTATGACTAATTTTCATATCTTCCTCATCATCGCGTGATTAAAATTCAGATGCTTGACAACTGGTTCATATTTATGAGTTATGACCATTTTTTTACAATTATGACCACTGCAGCATCCGCATATGATCAAAATTCAGATGCTTTGCAGTTGACTCATATTTATGACCGTTGCTGTGTCCCAAGATCATGTCATCACCTTTTGCAACCTTCTGACAAGCAAAGTCAATGGGAAAGGCAGACTCATTTAACAACCAGGTTGCTAACTTATCAACTGCAGTGATTCACTTAGCAACTGAGGCAAGAATGGTTATAAAATGAGGAAAAAACTCATTTAACAAGTGTCTCACTTAACAATAGAAATGTTGGGCTCAATTGTGATCGTAAGTTGAGGACTGCCTGTGTACTGTATAAAATATTTGAGATGTTATAGCATTTACATGTTTAGACAACAATAATTTCCTTCCTCAGTCTTTATAGTTGTTTTATTTATTTATTTATTAATTAATTAGATTATTATTTATTAATTAGATTTGTATGCCGCCCCTCTCCATAGATTTATTTCAGGAGTGAGAAGAGAAGAGAACGGAAGGTGCAGGGGAAAGAGAATAAAACATTCCTGCAAATGCCTGCTGATTTTCGACCAAAGAAATTAGGAAGTAATCCTCCAAGGCTTCCTTATCTAATCATTAGCATTCTGCTTTGTTGCTTTCTCTGAGATAAACTTATGCAAACCGACCTGCCTGGAGAAATGTTTGCCATGGAAAAAGGAGCCCTCCTCTACTTTTTCAGTGATATACAGTACACTGCTTTAAAAAAAGTAAAGGGAAAAGTCAAAGAACATATCATAGATCTGAATGAATGAAATATTCTCATTGAATACTTTGTTCTGTACAAAATTGAATGTGCTGTCAACACGTGAAATTGATTGTCAATCAGTGTTGCTTCCTAAATGGACAGTTTGATTTCACAGAAGTTTGATTTACTTGGAGTTATATTGTGTTGCTTAAGTGTTCCCTTTATTTATTTATGTTCTGAGCAGTATACTACCTCTCAAAGCTCTCCTCGAAATCTCTTTGGCCAGGATGGTAATTTATCACTTAGACTTCTGAAACAGATTTTAAAACTCAGTCAAGATGCTTGGACGACCAGTTCCTAGAATGGATCCCTGAAAGGCATCTACTTATCTGCACCTCCCCAAAACACCTGTTCTACATTCACCGTCCTTGACCCAAAGAGAGGTTTAAAAAAAAAAAAACAACCTCCCGTGTTTCTTTCACTTACCGATCTTGGCTAAGGAAGCCAGAAGGATCCAGAGGGTGATCTCGAAGGGGATCTGCACGTGCGGGTAATCCAAGGTAAAGACGTGAAGCCTGGTCTCCTCGAAAGGGGTCTCGGCCGGCACCTGCAAGGTGGGATGGATGGCTGGCACGGCAGCCGGATCGCTCAGCAATTTTTCCGAGGCGGCGGCTACCACAGACGGCACAAAGGCAGCCATCAGAATCAGCGAAGGGCCGATCCCAGGGTTTCCCGGGCAGCCCCGAGCAGCCCCCATTGCTGCGGGGCCGGCGGCTCTGCGTTCAACTGGAAGGGGAAGCAACGCCGGCGTTAAACCGGTTCACCTCCAGCATGATGGTGGTCCTGCCCTCATCGCCCGCAGGGAAGGCAGAAGTCACGCGCGGGGGTGGTGGGTGCGGGGGGAGAGATGGGGGGAGGCGGGCCGGCCAAGAACGCCCTCTACTCCACCTTCTACTCCACCTTCCACGCCGGCTTTCATCTCCTCCTGCCCGGCCGGTGAGGCTCACCTGCGAGGCTCGCCTTTCGCTCCCCCCTCCCGCGCCCTGTTTCTACCTCGCCAGCCGCTCCTGTCTCATTTACACACCTGCAGGCGGGAAGAAGGAGGGCAATGCCGGGCTGGGCTTTGTTGGGGTTGTGGCAACGAGCGGACGCAACGGTCAACTTTTGACAGCCCCAAAGAGAGTTTCCTGCGCGGGAAACACCTCGCGTCTTCCTTCAACGTTTGGGAGGGGGACTTTGAAGGTCCCCCACATGAAGAGACTCTTCGCAGCCCGGCAGGCCGTCTTCTCAAAGGCCGGGTCTTTCCCCCAATGCGCGCCGCCTTGGGGCATGGGCGGAGGAACGGGACGCTCGACTTGTCCCCTCGGCAGCGCGGAAACCGGGGCGAGGGAATCAAAACTGGCGAGAGATTTTCCTCAGCTTGAGGGAAACTTTCCTGTCAGCTGTCCACAATCCTCCGTCAGAGGACAGCTGAGTTCCAAAGCCCTGGCGGCCGGTTACTGATACGCGTTTAGGCGTGGAGAATACAGTGTGGCAAGAAAAGCTAATAGGGGATCGAGAGATCTGGAAATGAATCCTATCTGAATGAAAACTTCAAAAAAAAACCACCTTTCCTTGTGAGGAAAATGTCATTGACATTCTGAAGTTTTTATCCACTCTCATATAATCTCGCAAGCCCCGACCTTGTCAATATAGAGCTGCTGGGAAGAAATAGGATTCTGCTTCCAATAATAGCCATGACTCAATGTGTTCTCTCAGTGCAGAATTAGATATTGGAAAGCCAACTTTCTCATGTCGGATTTTTGGATTTAGAAAACCTTTTTTGTTCCAAGGCAATAGGGTGATGGCAAATATCAAATGCCCTGGGTCCATATTTTATGCCATATCAAACACCAGGTGTAACTTTAAAGTTAATTATTTACTAGGTAAAATTAAGACAATATTCCAGTTGGTGAATATTCCCAGATTCTATTCCAGTACCCTAACAATTACATCAAACCATTACACCAAACTGCCCTTATCCAAGTGGCCCTTTAATATATATATTTAATTAACAAGTTGAAAAGGAACTTAAAGAAAGTGAGGCTTTTTAATAATAATTGGACTTATCACTATCTCTAGTGTGGGATAGAGTTTAATTTTTTTAAGTTACTTTGATTATTTCAAGTGCCTTATTAAAAAAGCAACAAACTAAAGTTAAATCCTTAATGGAACAGTTAATAATTACTTCTTATATATTCCATCCATCTTCTGATCTACTGTATATGGATATTTAGTGTATGCTAGATATCAATATAGCAAGTTTTACACTTCTAAAACCAAATTGGATAGGTAACAATATCTAAGTTATTGGCCTTCAAACTTCACCAAATTAACACACTGTACTGTGTATGTAAAATACCCATGTCAAAGTGTATACAGATTCCAAATCTATATGAATCTTAAAAATTCAATAATAAAAAGTAAAATATTTTCAGCTTAAAATAATCAAGCTAGTAAAATAATCAAGATAGTAAAATTGATCTTTTTAACAAAATACAATATAGTGCTGTGATTTGAGCAAAAGGTTTAAAATGGCTCCTCTCATCCCCGAAATTTCAAACACACTGGAGACTACTGTCTTGTGGTCTCTTGTGAACAGGAGGAACTGTCTCAGCACTTGTGGTCAATTGAAAGTCCTCTAACTTGTCCAGAGATGTATTGCAAAGACCTGCCAGCTATTCAGTCTATCACAGACATTGGCTGAAGCTATCTTCATTTCACAATTTCTTCCCCAGCAATCCTCAATTATTCTTAATACTATCACTATCTAATAAATTTTACATTTATAGACTTTGGAAAAAAAATCAAATAAAATTAGATTATTAAATATGTATGCTTATTTTTTAAAAAACTGAAGAAAATTTATGAATCGGACCAGAATATCTCCGGAACCGCCTTCTGCCACACGAATCCCAGTGACCGATTAGGTCCCACAGAGTTTGCCTTCTCCAGGTCCCGTCGGCTAAACAATGTCGTTTGGCGGGTCTCAGGGGAAGAGCCTTCTCTGTGGTGGCCCTGACCCTCTGAAACCAGCTCCCCCCTGAGATTAGAACTGCCCCCACCCTCCTTGCCTTTCATAAACTCCTTAAAACCCACCTCTGCCGTCAGGCATGGGGGAATTGAGACATCTCCCTCGGGCCTATACAATTCATGTATGGTATGTTTGTGTATATGTCTGCTTTAATAACGGGTTTTTTAAAATGTTTTTAAATTATTAGATTTGTCTTGAATTGTTTTATTTTTGTTGTGAGCTGCCCCGAGTCTACGGAGAGGGGCGGCATACAAATCAAATCAAATCAAATCAAATCAAATCAAATCAGATAGATAGATAGATAGATAGATAGATAGATAAATAAATAAATAAACAAACAAACAAACAAACAAACAAACAAATAAATAAATAAATAAATAAATAAACAAATAAACAAATAAACAAATAAAATTGTAGTTAGTTTTTTTTATCGAATACTATACATGAATATTCTAATAACCTTCAGGTCACTTTAAAGCAGTGCTTTCCAAATAGTGGTACATGCTCCTCTGGGGGGGGTCATGGAGCGATACTAGGGGGGCACATATGTGCCCGGGGAACATGGTCCCTCTCAATTGATTTCCCCAGACAGGAAATATTTTCCTAGTTGCACGCTGCTCCGAGCCTGGAAGAGAAGGCGGCCAGGCAGGGCGAGCTGGCTGTGTGGATCCTTGTTGTTCTCAGCGTGTACCACAGAAGCCATGAACAGCGTGGCGAACCTGCTGCTAGACAAGGAGGAGCATCTTCTGCAGCTGGGTAAAAGCTTCGAATGGCACCTTAAAATCTACTTCCATAACATTCACTGGACCCAAATCAGAGAGTTGGGGGTGTCACAAAATGTGTACTTCTTCCTGGGGGAGCATAACAGAAAATAATTGAGAAGCACTGCTTTTAAAGGAAGCAATATAAGTTTTCTTATCTTAACATGGCATTGGAATAACAGAAAGCATTACTATTCTGAAAATATCTAAAAAGGATCAAATACATTTGGCAGGATTTCATTTAAGAACTCTGAACCTTTCCTCATGACTTGTCACATAACTATTGTCACTTTTAGCGTTGAAATATTCAGGGTTATTAAAATGATTGATGGCTTTTGGAAAAGGACACATACCTTCCATTTCATTATATTTGTAGCATTTGGTTTATATTTAAAAATTAAGATTGCATAAAATTTAAATGTGAGAGAAGTGTTGAAAGAAAGCTGAGGAAACCTAGTGAGTCACTCCGAAAGTGAGATGGGTGGTACTTAAATTTGACAAATAAATACATAAATTAACATATATTCATTCATACTATTGGCTTCAAGGCAACACAATTTTGAACAAGTTCATAATGACTGTTACTTTACTATAGATAACTCCTACTAATCTCAAGATACTACAGAAATATCAAGAGGAGAAAATAAAACTTCATATAATGTTATTTTTTTCCATAGATGATCCAATCCCAAATTCATCTGCACAAATTCAACACTGTTAAACATAACTACACAAACATTTTCTCAATCCTGAAAGTTAAACAGAACAAAAAACCTAATATTGTGAATTCTGCCATTAAAAAAGACTAAAAAACACATCTTGCTTAGTATTTATCTACAGTAGTCCCTCACCTATCGCTGGTGTTACGTTCCAGACCTGGCCGCGATAGGTGAAATCCGCAATGGGGAATTTATCGACTGAAAGTACTTATTTAAGTATTTATATTGTAATTGTTTGCTAAGTTTTCATTGTTTTAAGTGTTTATAAACCCTTCCCACACAGTATTTATTTTAGATACAGTATTTAAATACAGTATTTACAATTTTAGATTATTTTTTTTTTAAAAACCTGCAGATCGAGTTCGGCGGGCTGTTTAAATCTGCCGATCGACTTCCTCAGAAACCCGCGATGAAGTGAAGCCGCAGTAGGTGAAGTGCGGTATAGCGAGGGACTACTGTACTAATTTAATTTGAATGGTTTCTGCAAAAAAAAAAAAATACAGTGAATGTTGCAAATTTGGGCAATATTTTAATCATATCCATGCTGCAGAAAGGTGTCTAGAATACTTACTTAAGCTATTAAGGGCTTAACCAGGGCTTACTTTGGGGTAGGGCTTATATTAGGCATGGGTGTGAAAATCAGACTAGGGCTTGTTTTCAGGATAGGTTGTATTTTGGGGAAAATATGGTACAAAGCCCACACCTGAAATACTGTATCCAGTTTTGGTCACCCCATTAAAAAGATGCTGAGACTTTGGAAGAGTGCAAAGAAGAGCAAAAAAGATGGTTAGAGGCATGGAGCCTAAAACATACAAAGAGTGGATGAAAGAATTAGGTATGGCTAATCTAGTGAAAAGAAGGACCAGGGGTGAAACAGTATCAGTGTTCCACTATTTGAGGGACTGCCACAAAGAGGGGTCAATCTATTTTCCAAAACACCTAAAGGCAAGACAAGAAACAATGGGTGGAAACCAACCTAGAACTAAAGACAAATTTTCCAACAGTGGGAAAAATTAACCAGTGGAATGTCTTGCCTTCTAAAGTTGTGGGTGCTCCATCACTGGAGGCTTTTAAGAAAAGATTGTCAGAAATTGTATGGTACCTCCTGCTTGAGCAGGAGGTTAAACTAGAAGACCTACAAGGTGTTGTGGTTAGCTCTGGCCCAGCTCCTGCCCCAAGGACTGTGGATGTGGGGGAGACATCAACATGCCGCAGGCCTGTTTTGCTGCCGGTGGAATCTGATGATGAAGGCTCCTCTGACCAAGAAGACATGAGTGACAGGGAGGAGGAGAGTGTGGCAGACAGCTCAGAAGGAGGTCAATTATCTGTCTCCTCCTTGGATTCAGAACAAGAGTTAATGATACAGTCATGCATGCGGAGAGCAATGCATAGGCAGCAACAACTGATTATTATCAAAGAAAATGAGGCCATCTATGGTTGGGTGGGGCTGTGGTAATTAACGAGGCTGCTATAAATGGCCATTGTGGAGGATTATCTGATCATTGTGTTTCGTGCCTGTCTTGCTGACTTAGACCTTGGTGTGTTGCTTTTCCCCCGCTTTGAAACTAAAGCAGAGCAAAGTGTGTTTCACTTCCTGAGAGAAGAAGGACTGTGAATTGAATCACAGGTGCAAGCTAAGTATCACAGAACTGATAAGGGACTTGTACAAATTACCAGTTTGTTTGGAGACGAGTGCTCTTTGCTATACAAAAAGAGTGCTAAGTTTATTTGAATTTTTGTTATAAAGAACATTGTTTTGAATTTTCAAACGTGTGTATGTCTGAATTTTGTACCTGTGAATTTTCGGGAGGATTCTACCAGAGAGCCCGACAGAACACAAGGTCCCTCCCAACTCTGTTATTTTCTTAAATCTGTGGTTAGGAAAGTTACAGAATTCCAAATGCTAACATTATAGGGTAAAAATCTTCAGTGAAGCTTTCTGCTCTTTGGAATGCTGGTCTTCCAGTCACCATATCCAGGGTAATCTTCTGTCACGGATGCATACATATTCCCCATGCAATTGTAATTGCATCATATATCTTGCTTATCTATTATAAACTTGCTACAACAAATAAAACTCAAATAAAACTTTGTATGAGTGACATTAGAAAATCCCTAAGAAAATGATAAAATACAAGTAGAATAGAATAGAATAGAATAGAATAGAATTTTATTGGCCAAGTGTGATTGGACACACAAGGAATTTGTCTTGGTGCATATGCTCTCAGCATACATAAAATAAAATATACATTTGTCAAGAATCATGTGGTGCGACACTTAATGATTGTCATAGGGGTCAAATAAGCAATGAAGAAGCAATATTAATAAAAATCTTAGGATATAAGCAACAAGTTACAGTCATACAGTCAACATGGGAGGAAATGGGTGATAGGAATGATGAGAAAAACTAGCAGAATAGAAGTGCAGATTTAGTAGAAAGTCTGACAGTGTTGAGGGAATTATTTGTTTAGTAGAGTGATGGCGTTCAGAAAAAAAACTGTTCTCGTGTCTAGTTGTCTTGGTGTGCAGTGCTCTGTAGCAACGTTTTGAGGGTAGGAGTTGAAACAATTTGTGTCCAGGATGTGAGGAGTCAGTAAATATTTTCCCCGCACTCTTTTTGACTTGTGCAGTATACAGGTCCTCAATGGAAGGTAGGCTGGCAGCAATTGTTTTTTCTGCAGTTCTGATTATCCTCTGAAGTCTGTGTCGGTCCTGTTGGGTTGCAGCGCCAAACCAGACAGTTATAGAGGTGCAGATGACAGACTCAATGATTCCTCTGTAGAACTGTATCAGCAGCTCCTTGGGCAGTTTGAGCTTTCTGAGCTGGTGCAGAAAGAACATTCTTTGTTGTGCTTTTTTGATGATGTAGTTGTATGAGTGACATTAGAAAATCCTTAAGAAAATGATAAAATACAAGTAGCAACAACTGAGCCCAAAATTTCTGTTAGTAAATGAGTTTCTCCATTTTATGACCTTTCTTGCCACAGTTGTTAAGTGTTCAGTTAATTATACTTGTTCAGTTAGTAACACGATTGTCAAGTGTACCTGGCTTTCCCATTGACTTTAAAGAGTCCTTGGTACATTCTGAGCTTGGTTGCTTTCTTGCAGAAAACATTTCATTGCTCAAATTGGATAACATCATCAGTGCTAGTAAGGAGCAGGATTGCTCTTAGTTTATATTTATATTGTAGTCTAGTGCAGGGGTCACAAACAGGTGGTCTGCGAGAAAATTTTGGTGGCCCACAGAAATATCATTTTCATTTTTATATTGCACTAAATATTGTTTATCTTTTTCAAAAAATTCATATTAGCAGTCTGTGGGATTTAAAATTATGAATTTAGTGGTCCCTGAGGTCCGAAAGGTTGGTGACCCCTGGTATAGTCGCTTGTCCTGGGGTGGTCTTAAAGCAGGGGTGGGCTACTAGCCGGAACACCTACTTGGGCTCATCTCCACAGCTCTGGAGGTCTCATGAGTTGCAGCACAGTTATGCTGCTGCACCCGTGCAGATAGCAAAATCGTACACAGATATGCAGGTCTGCCTGTGTTCCGGCAATATTTTTTACTTCCAAGCATTATCCTGTAAAAGCATGAATGAAAAAAAAAATAGAATCAATAAGTGCAAATAGAAAAATATAAGTATGGAATAAATGTATTTGGAGGACTAATTCCATATATGCATAAAATATTGTTTATGTTCTTATGTAATATAGTACATATATTATGGTGAATTTTTTTTCACATGTCTGCACCTACAAACAGAGTTAATATTCCACCAGTGCAAACATATTTTCATGCATGTGACACCTGTTTTAACACAGCTCCCTTCCAAAGCATTCTAAGCAGGTTTGCTGCTAAGCTCCTAATTAGCAAGGAGACTTCTAAGGAAAAATTCCCTTTGCTTCTTTAGGAGTATCCAATATGGGGAAAAAACTTAAACCTTTAATTATGAACAAGTGAAAACAATTAGCAAAACAATAAAAGAGTGTTAAACAATAAGCTCAATAACTTTAAGCAACAATTGGCTAGTGAACTCAGCAGAATGGGGTTTTTTCTTCAGTATCTTCCCAGAGGCTTGCTCACTGCATACTTTTTCCATAGTCTTAGTAAAGTTTCTTCCACCTATAGCCATCTACATTGTTTAAGTCAAATCAGGAAACACAATCACATAGTTGAAGAGATATCCCTTATTACAGGCAAAGGAGCAGGATTTCAATCATGGTTTCAATCTTGCCTTTTTTCACTCATTCCCCATCAATATCCAGCTCTCTCATTTGTCAGATCCATATTACCAACAAGAAGGTCCCATCTCTTGCCCCAATCTCCCTTTCTTTCTTTCTTTCTCCCTCCCTCTCCTCTGCTTCTCATGATGCCCTGAATGAAGTGACCTTAATTATGTGTCAGAATGGTTGAACAATTGCCAACTTTGAATCTCAACCAACAAATGCTCTGTCTTACACACTGGCAAAAAAAAAAACAGAACACCAAATACTAGTTGGGCGGTTATGACCTCATAGAAAACTCTCACTCTGTCAAGGAGCTAGGAGTATTCATTTCAAAAGATCTAAGCCCCAGAATTCACTGTAACAGCATTGCCAAAAAGGCATTAAGAGTTGTTAACATAATTTTACGAAGCTGCTTCTTCAGTAACATCATACCCAAACCAGGGCATACAAAACCTTTGCTGGACCAATTCTCGAATAAAACTCGTCTCCCTGGAATCCACACTCTATAATGGACATTAATACAAAGTCCAGAGGTATTTAACAAGAAGAGTATTCCACTCCTCTGCTTGCAATAGAATCCCTTATGCCACCAGACTCAAAAGTTTGGGGTTGGACAACCTGGAACTATGCCACCTATGGTCTGACCTAAGCATAGTACTCAGAATTGTCTGCTACAATGTCCTACCTGTCAACAACTACTTCAGCTTCAATCTCAATAATACACAGGCAAACAGTAGATACAAACTCAAAGTAAATCTTGCTCTACATTCGATTGCAGAAAATACAGCTTTACCAAAAGAGTGATCAATGCCAAGAATATGACTCTGTTGTTTCATCCTTGAACCTGACTCTGTTGTTTCATCCTTGAACTCCCAAAACATTATAACTGTCTACCTTGGACCTCACTGCATTCCTAAGAGGTCTGTAAGGAGGCGTGCATAAGCATACCAGCTTGCCTACCTGTCCTACCCATTATTCACACTCATTTCATATGTGTAATAAGTGGTCAGACTCTGACTGGTTAAATTAGCAGTCTTCTATTTGCTAACACAGGCAGGTACTAAATGCTAGGAACTGTCAAACTCTAGGCGCGAAAAATCTGAGAGAAAGTGCAGCAACTCTAAGTATTTATAGACTTTCTCCCAGCAAGAGGCTCAACTTGACATTGTAACAAATTTCCCGTTTAAACGCAGCGGCCAATCAACACAGTACATGTTAATCTGAACTTTGGGTACCCTTTTTACACTTAACATATTCAACAATATGCTCAATATACTCTACCTGTTTATTATTTTTTATTATTATTATTTATTAGATTTGTATGCCGCCCATCTCCGTAGACTCGGGGCGGCTATATTTATATGTTTATATGTTATAACTATTTTCTCATGCATGCTTGACAAAATAAATAAATAAATAAATAAATAAATAAATAAATAAATAAATAAATAAATAAATAAATAAATAAATAAATAAATAAATAAATAAATAAATAAATAAATAAATAAATAAATAAATAAATAAATAAACAAACAAACAAACAAACAAACAAACAAACAAAGAAATGCATACATACATACATACATACATACATACGTACGTACGTACGTACATACATAAATTTCAGCTCTGTTCAGCTAATTTTCTTTTTTAGTATCATTTATTTCTCATCCTTACTGCAAGTTTCTGAGCCACATTTAATCAAAACATTATAAGAAATAATTAGGGATTTCATTTAGTCTCCGGAGAGGGGAGGCATACAAATCCAATAAATAAATAAATAAATAGATAGATAGATAGATAGATAGATGGATGGATGGATGGATGGATGGATGGATGGATGGATGGATGGATGGATGGATGGATGGATGGATGGATGGATGGATGGATGGATGGATGGATGGATGAATGAATGAATGAATGAATGAATGAATGAATAAATAAATGAAGAACTTTTTTTAAAAAAGTCTTTGCAATGTGTTATCTAAAACCTTTTGACCTATGTGCCAACGGTTGTCTAATACATTTTTAAAGATAGCATATGCTATTTTCCTACATCTGATACTCAATTAAAAGTTTAAAGATCAGTGCTCTTATTTTTAGAAAGTAAACAGAACTTCACTTTCAGTACAATAATAAAGAATTTAGAGACTATGCTGTTCCTGATGCCTTACCTTTCATATGAAGCAACTACACAGCGTAATCATGTGTACAGTACTTTTGATCCTAATCACAAAGAACACCAAATTAGCACAATTTCAAGAACATTTATGTCTACCCCTGATACTCATCAAATTTCGGGTTACCACATCATGAAATCTATTTAAAATGAATTCCTCAACTTTGACATTGTACGTAAAATAACATTGCATAATCCAATAGCGTCAAGTCTAAGACTTTTGTTTGAACAGTTAGTTTATTGCAAAGAGGTGGGATTGTTCTGTTTCAAATGATACAAGTGAGGTAGTTGAGTTTCATATTTGCACCTGTTTCATGTTAAACTATTCATAGAAACTATGTTGAAAAGATTGTAAAACTGAGAGAGGAATTAAAACTAAGAGAGCATGTTAGAGAAGCATGGAGAATCTTGGACCCATGTGAGTTAATGCAAAACATGTTCTCGTGTGTATATCTTCAAAGAAATGTGAGGGGGGGGGATTCCAAAAATGAGACTAGAAAGCCTTATAGCTAGCTACAAGAAACATGGGGACTTGTTTGAATGCCAAGTTGTCCAAATTTTTACACCTGTTTTTTTTCGTTGCTTCCTTTTTAATAAAATGTCTATTAAAATTTGAAGAATGAAAGAGTCCTTCTTGCACCAAAGGTTGTCTCAGCTTCTGTTCATGAAGGGGTTCACTGAAGCATAACAGTTGAGCAGGACTGCCTGAAACTTGCCATACAACTGGATCTCTGACCATCAAAATTTGGTACAATCAACAAAGTAGTTTTTCAAGGTGCTTTCTCAACAAACTGAAAAGCTGTGTTAGGTATTTCAGCAAGAGAAGTGCTAGATAAAAGTTTAAGTTGATACCTTTCAACTGAATGAAATGCATTAACCATTTGATATATGGTCTTTTGTTCATTCCAAAAGCTAGTTACACAGTGATAACTAATGATAATTAAGCAGGTTATGTACCATATTTTTCGGAGTATAAGACGCACTGGAATATAAGACACACCTTAATTTTTTGGGAGGAAAATAGGGAAACGAATCTGCTTACCAGGTATCCATTTGGCTAGCATCCTTAGTCTGGTCAGCTTCAGCACATTATTTTATCCCCTGGTTAGGGCTTTAAAAAAACTTTATTCGGAGAGAGTAGCAATGAAACAGCTTGCAAGCCAGCAAGAGCTGGGAAAATCATGAGCACCTGGTTAGGACTGAAAAAAAACATTTGGAGCAAGTAGAGCATTGAAAAAAACTGCAAAGACTTAGGGCTTGGAAAACATTCTTCACAGAGAGTAACAACAAAAGAGCTTGCAAGTGGGCAAGAGCTGGGAACATTGTTAACACCTGGTTAGGGCTGGAAAGAAACAGGGAAGTCTCTGGAACCTGGGGAGGGTGTACTGGTCTACTGAAAGTCAGGAAATGGGAGAATGGAAGAGCAAGAATGGTTTGTGTGCACATGTGCAGGGGGTGGGGCATGCGGGAGGCATTGAATTATGGATGTGGGCACACACATATGTTAGAGCAATGAAGTTAGAGCAATGAAAAAAAACCCTGCAAAGACTTAAGACTTGGAAAACATTCTTTGCAGAGAGAAACAATGAAAGAGCCTGCAAGGTAAGAGCTGGGAAACTAGCTCATTAGCAGCTAGTTAGGACTGGGGGGGGGGACTACAAGATGTACCCAAATTATCAGCCTCTTTTAGAGAGGAAAAAGGTGCATCTTATACTCCGAAAAATATGGTATATGCTTGTGCACATACAAGCACACAAAATGTACCTGCATATATATTTTGAGTACTAATTTTTAGACAGCATTTTGAAATTAAAAGATTATAAGAGTGTGTGTTAACTCCTTTGATTTATTGAGCAAGGCTGAATCTATTGTGATACACAAAACATGACATGGTTGACATGGTTTGCGATCCAACAAGCTGAATATAGACTCTTGCCAGACCTAGCAGCTTACCAGTCTTGTTTCTATAATCCCAGCCAAACAATACAAAGACTGGTTGTTTATCTTCCCTCATCCCTATCAGATAGTTCAACTTACACATATTTACTATAGTGTGTCACAATTCATTGCTGGCCCAAAACAGAATATCTAATATCATTTTCTGGAACTATTTTGGTTCAGAGAAAAACCTCTGAGTCATTTCTTCCAAAGTATAATGTGCATGACTTTTATCATTTCACAAAAAATTTGTATGACAGTTTTGTTAATTTATAAATCTGTAACAAGGAAATTGCCTTTTTTATTTCTAGGTAGAACTACATCCTGATATGCTTTCTGACAGTTAAAAAAAAAAATCCTTGCCTAGCCACAGAGATCAGCTATTCTATCTCATCCTACTTCAATCTTCCTTTGAATATTATTTTTCAATCAATTGTTTGAGTGTCTAAATATATTAGTCTACAGTTTAACAGACTGAAACCCAAATGATTTTTACTTGTTAATAGATATCAGGGTTTTTTTTAATCCTGAAAATCACGAGTTTCTCATTTTTCAAAATTAAACTAACATGAAGAAACACGAAGATAGACAAGGCAGACAGGTATCATGGGAGGTATCTATGAAAATGCTTGTGTCTGTGAATACCAAAAAGATGACCCCCATCTTTAGCACTAAGTAGCTGTTGGGATTTTAATAGCTAGTTTGCTAGTTTGAAAAAGGATGCTGTTGTTGCTCTGTTTTCCTACTTGATCAATTTTCTGTTTGTATTGTCCATAGAGGTCACTGATGCACTTCCATTTTCCACTAAAGATTTTCCATTAAAAGTGGACCATGCACTCTTCATCATTCTCAATGTACATCCTACAAATGGTTTGCCCAGGGTATAAAAACTAATTTGAAACAATTGTTAAGAACCTGCAGAATTGAGAGTTTGTGTGTGAGTCATGGCAGACTGATGATGCATGGGGATGATGACCACTGTCCAAAATTTCAATGAAGATACAATTGTTTGAAAGTTAAATCGTGGCAACTTGACTTTTGTTCTTTGGTTTGCAACATTTTGCTGCTTATCCAACTGGCTTCTTCAATAAGAGCAAGTTTGTTAGAGGGACTCCATATAGCATGGTTTCATCTCTCACCTAATCTGAATCATTAGATGATTAGGCACAGAGTCATCAAGGGTTGTTGCTTCTAAATCCTTTGTGAACATTATGATAAAAGGAAGGAAGGAAGGAAGAAGGAAGGAAGGAAAGAAGGAAGGAAGGAGGAAAGAAAAAGGACACTAAGAAATGCAATAAACTCCCTTTTATTGGATATGTTTTATCAGAAACCTGGATTCTTCCAATGTGGCACTAAATAATTGGAATAATCTCTGTCAACAGTATGATTCTATAATAAATAATATTTCAGAATTCTTTTTTTCCCATGAAAGTGTTTTTCACAGAATGCAGGACCTCAGGAAGAAGATAAGCTGAGGAAGTGCCAGGAGAAGACAAGACCCTGCATGCAATGTACCATCAACAGATAGTTAAGGTGGCAAACGTTAGAAAATCCTAGCAATGTCTAGAAAAGCTTGGACTAAAAGACAGCATTGAGGCACTGATCATAGCAGCATAAAACAGGCACTAAGCACTAAATCCAGAAAAACAGGGGTCTATCACATTAAACAGAGTCCAAGGTGCAGACTATCCAAAACACCTCATAGATAGTCCAACACATAATGGTAGGGCACATGATGCAGATAGCAATGGCACACAGGAACAGAGCACACTGAATATCAGAACCAAATAAATGGCATTGTGTTCGGGAATATCTGCAGAAAGTATAGACTAGATCAGGGGTCTCCAACCTGGACAACTTTAAGATTTGTGGACTTCTACTCCCAGAGTTCCTCAGCCAGCAAAGCTGGAGTTGAAGTCCACAAATCTTAGAGTTGCCAAGGTTGGAAATCCTCCCAAATCCAGATGGAGAATAAGAGGGCTAAAATTCTGTGGGATTTCCAGATTCAAATGGGCAGGCAGATACTGACCAATCTATCAGACATCATGGTACTGGACAAGAAAACAGCAGTGCTGATAGATGTAGTGACAGCAACATCAGGAAGAAGGAGTATGGGAATCTAAACAAATACCAATGCCGTAAAGATAAACTAAAGAATATGTGGAAAGTAAACACCTAAATAGTTCCAGTAGCAGTAGAAGCACTCAAAATTGCAACTCCTAAGCACTTAGGAGCATCATCAAAGCTCTTTGTTCAGAAGGGTGTAGTGTTAGGAACAGCTAAGATACTGCACAGAACCTTCAAATTACTAGACCTCTGGCAGATGACCCAAGATTAGCACCGGCGGACTTACCCACCGGCAGCGTTTGCGGGAGGGCCGGGAAGACACCGGACCCCTGGCGGCCGCCATCTTGGTGCTCAGGCGAAGTCTCGTGAGGCGAGACTTCGCCCGAGAGTCAGGCCAACAAGGCCTGACTGCTGATAGGTCCGGGCTGGGCTTGCCAGCCCTATTTAAGGGCGTGCAGGCCCGGGCTCATCCTTTTTCGCCTGGACCATTGTCCTGAGCAGACACTTGGCTGAGTTCTGCTCGCGTCGGCCATTTTGGGGCGGCCTCGTTCAGCGGCCACCATTTTGTGGCTTGGTTTCGTCTGGCGAAAAAGGCCTCGTCGTTCCTGGTGGAGCTTTCGGGAGCGTTAGAGCGCGGTGGCGCGGGTGGTCGCTGGGTCCCCCTCGGGCTTGAGGGGGAGTGGTGGACTCGGGCTTTCCCTGCTGGGGGTGGGGGCTTTGTAGGGCTCTGCCAACGGGGGGGGCATCCGGCCTCTGGTGCCAGCTGCAGCAGTTTGGGCCCCCGTATTAGGGGGTTCTTCTGCCTCTGGGGGGCGTTTCTCACCCAGTTTAGCCACTTGGGCCTCTCCCTGGTAGGGCCTGTGGCCTTAGTGCTGGGGATTGGTGTTGGATTGCTTAACTTAACATTCCTGCATTTAGCATTTGGTGAGGATGACCCCAAAGAAGAGGCAAGCCAGGGCCCCTCCAGCCCAACCAGCCGTACGGCCTAGGAGGGCCCTAAGGCCTTCGGCCTGGGCTCAGGCCAGCATGGAGGGGCCCCCTGGGGTGGTCCCACCGGAGGGGGTGGTGGGGTTTCTGCCCACAGCCCCTCAACCCGATGTTTCTCCCTCTCTTTCTTGGGCCAGGGTCCTGGAGAGGTTGGACGAATTGGAGCATTGGCGGTCCGGATCGGGCCCGGGCGGGCTCCCCCTGGCTGCATCGGCGGCCTGGGGAAGGGATCCGGATGAGGAGGTAGCCCAGGCCGGGCAGATGGCCCAGACCGGGCAGATGGCCCAAACCGGGCAGATGGCCCAGTCGGGGCAGTTGGCAGCATTGCAGGGCCCCACCCGGATGGGCCCCCCGTGGATGTCTTCAACCCCGTATGGGGCAGGTGAGGCTGCACCACACTTGTCCGCCACATCGCTCCTTCCCTTGCCCGGTCTGGGATTTAACCCGCCTGGTTTGGGGAGTGGCGCTAGTTTTCTGGGGTCCCCTTCAGGCACATGCGGTCAGGTTTGGCCCCCGCCAGCTCCACCGGCAGTGGCGCCGGGGGTAGTTTTTCCACCGGGGCCTGGGGTGGGGGGTTGGACCCCTCCAGCGTCCGCTATTATGCCCCCGCCCCCTTTGGTGTATCCACCGGGGCTAGGGGTGTTGGGAACGGGGGCCTCCACCATGTGGGACCCGTTCGCCAGCATCAAGGCCGGGGCCATCCCGTGTGGGCTGCCTGCCACTCCCCTAGGGTACCACCTCCACCCGTCGGTGAAGGAGGCGATTTGGAGGGGGGAGTATGTGGACCTCTTCTCCCTATTGAACAGGGAGGTCCCCAAGCAGGAAAAGGACGTAGTGCCCGGGGAAAAGCCTAAAAAGATCAAAGTCACCAAGTGTTTCAGCTCATGGCTGTACGCTTTTCTGACATACACATCAGTGGTAATTCAAAGGCAACCGGCTAGGGCCGCTTCCATGCTCAAATACATTGACCTAATTGCTAGGGCTCATTTTGAGTATAAAGGTACTATCTGGCGTCATTACGACAAAGGCTTTAGGATGCGGATAGCTCACGACCCCTCCCTCCCCTGGGATATGGTGGTGCCGGATCTATGGTTCCAGGCAACGTATATGTCCGGCAAGGAAGGGTGCAACAGGACCGATAGCGGTCATTTCATGGAGGAGGAGCCCGCGGCTTCCACACCAGCCAAGATGGCTATGGGGGGAGTGGGGAAGGGAGCCTCCCCTGCGTGTCATGAGTTTGCTGCAAAGGGGGCGTGTTTTCATCCCTTTTGCAAGTATAAACATGCATGCGGGAATTGTGGGGGGACCCATGCCTCTTCACTGTGCCCCCGCCCCAAGAAGGGGGCAGATAAGAAGGGTGGGGGTCCAGGAAAACCTCCCCCACCTACTTGGGGAAAAGGGGCCCAGCCCAATTAATTTAAAAGCGCTTGAGGTTTGGTTGATTGACTACCACCCTCACTCGAAAGTGGCTGCTCTCTTGCTAGGTTTCTCCAAGGGATTCAGGATCCCTTACATGGGGGTTAGGCAGGCCTTCATGTCCGACAACGTTAGATCGGTTGTGGGACATGAAGACATCGTTAGGGAAAAGATTCGGAGGGAGGTGGCCGAGGGCAGGGTCCTCGGGCCTTTCCCGGAGCCGCCCTTCCCGAATCTTAGAGTATCCCCATTGGGGGTTGTCCCCAAAAAGGCGAGCGGTGAATTTAGGTTGATTCACCACTTGTCTTTTCCTAAAGGGGAGTCAGTGAATGATTTCATTCCTGACGAGCTTTGTTCAGTCCGGTACACATCCTTTGATGCGGCCGTGGCCGTGGTTAGGAAGTGTGGGGTTGGAGCCCTTATGGGTAAATGCGACATTAAGTCAGCATTCCGGCTTCTCCCCATACACCCAGGTGACTTTGAGCTGTTGGGCTTCCATTTCGAAGGTGGTTTTTATGTGGACAGAGCTTTACCCATGGTTTGCTCTGTTTCATGCTCTCTTTTTGAGAGCTTTAGCACCTTCTTGGAGTGGGCGCTCAGGAGGCGCAGTGGTCTGGGTTCGGTCGTTCACTACCTTGATGATTTCTTGGTGGCGGGGCCTGCGTGTTCGGAGCAATGCTTTGCTCTAATGCGGGACTTCGGAGCCCTTTGCGCTCAGTTGGGGGTGCCTTTGGCCCCTGAGAAGACCGAAGGCCCCGCCACCAAGATTACCTTCCTCGGTATTGAATTGGACTCAGAGGAGCAATCTTCCAGATTGCCCCTGGATAAATTGACTAAAATCAGGGATAAGCTTGATACGGTTCTGGGCTGCAGGAAGGTCACTCTTCGACAGCTTCAGGAATTAGCTGGGATACTTAATTTTGCTTAATTTTGTGGTGCCGGGCAGGGCCTTTTCTAGGAGGTTATATACTGCGATGAAGGGGCTTCGTTTGCCCCATCATCGTACCCGCTTATGTGCAGGGGTCAGGGCTGACCTCTGCGTGTGGCGGGAGTTTTTAGACCACTTTAATGGGCTGTCTTTTTGGAGGCACGAGCTTCTTTTGGAAGCTGAGTTGCAGCTCTGCTCCGATGCTGCGGGGACTTGTGGTTTTGGGGTAGTGTTAGGTGACCAGTGGTGCTGGTCGGTTTGGCCTCCGGAATGGAGTGCCTCTTCATTGGTTAAGGATTTGACTTTTTTGGAGCTCTTCCCCTTGATAGTGGCCCTAGAGCTTTGGGGGGAGCAGTTTAGGGACAAGACTGTGCATTTTTGGTGTGACAACTTAGCGGTTGTCCATGTTGTGAACGCCCTGTCCTCTAAGAGTGACAGGGTTATGCGGCTTGTCTGCCATTTTGTGCACAGGTCCTTGTCCCTAAACACTTTGTTTTTGGCTAGGCATGTACCCGGGTTAGATAACGGGGTCGCTGACACCTTGTCCCATGGTCAGTTGTCCAGGTTTCGGACCCTGGCCCCGAGTCGCCAGAGGCATTCCCAGACCACCTTTGGAGCCTGGGCAGGCTCCCGAGCGGTGGAGAGACGAGGCCTCCTGGGCTATCGTCCTCTCGGTAGCACCGGGCACCCTGCTGGCTTACCAGCGTGCAGATAAGGAGTTTGGGGATTTCAGGCAGGATAGGGGTTACCCCCGTAGTTGGCCTGCCCCAGTTGAGCACCTGGCAGAATTTTGTGTCCAGCTTAGGCAGCGTGGCCTTTCAGTTAGGACTATTAGGTCCAGGTTAGCCGGCCTCGCCTTTCTGTCCAAGGCGGGGGGGGGGTTTAGAGATTTTTCTGGTGACTTCCGCATTCGGAAGATGCTGGAAGGCTGAGTGAGGGAGCGACTGGGAGCCCCTTGCAACACTCGTCAGGCCCTGACGGTTCAGCAGCTGTCCCTGATAAATCAGGCTTTAGACAGTCTGTGTGCCTCCTTGTATGAGGTCCGTCTTTTTAGGGCAGCGACTTGTGTCATGTTTTTTGGGGCCCTCAGGGTCAGTGAGGCCATGGCCTCCTCTCAAGCTGACACGTCGCTCCGTGCCTTCCAGTATGCTGATCTAGCCTTCAGGCAGGGAGGGGGTATCCCTTGTAGTAAGGTATTATAAGACAGGTCAGCTGCACAGAGGGGTTTGTATTGAGCTCGGGGCGGCCGCCAACCAGTCTGTGTGTCCGGTGGCCGCCTTGCAGCATTATTGTAGTTTACTTGGGTTGGGGCAAGGGTACCTTTTTAAGCATCTGGACGGTACCCCTATGACCCATTATCAATTTTGGGTGTTAGTGTCCAGGGCTATGGCTCAGGTTGGCATGGATCCCGCCGGCTATGGAACGCATTCGTTCCATATTGGCGCTGCCACTAGCGCGGCACTTTCTGGTTTCCCAGCCCAGCGGATTCGGGAGATCGGCCGCTGGCGGTCAGCAGCATATTTGGGTTATGTTAGGCCCGCTGAGGATTCTAGGTAGGGCTTAGGCTAGATAACCTCTCTGTGTGTCCTCTTGCAGGTCCCCATGCCAATACGAAACCGACGGCGCTGCTGTGCGGCCACAGCATGATATTTTGGGCCGGCCGCTCAGCAGCCAGACGCGCCATCGGGACCCAGTTGTCATTGGGACGTTGGGTCAAGGTCGTTTGGATGGGCCGAAGAGGTATGCGGTGGGAGGGACTCCTGCCGGCGTTGCTGGGGGGGCAGCATCCCACGGCTGCACCCAGCGATACTGGGTGTGCGGCTTCCCTGGGTCGCGCCCAGGTTGGACTGGGAGGGCGGCATCCCATTGCTGCGCCCAGATGGCTGGTCTTGCACCTCGGTGGCAATGACCTGTGCCTGCTTGGGGGTCTACCATTGATCATCCAGGTGACCGAAGACCTGTGGCGGCTTCGCTCTGTGTGGCCCAACACGCAAGTGGTGTGGTCAGAGATCCTCCCGAGGATCGTGTGGAGGGACGCCATTTCCCTTAGGGCCATTCACCGGGTCAGGCATAGAGTAAATAAGGCCCTGGGCAGAATAGTCAGGGAATTAGGTGGGGTTGTAGTGGCCCATCCCCTCATCACTGTAGATCGGCCGTGGCTTTACCGGGCCGACGGCGTTCACCTGTCAGAACAGGGGTACGCCATTTTCTTACAGGACCTGCAGCGGTCTCTGCGTGAGCTGGCGCAGCTAGAGGGGGGAGTCGGGGGGCCAAGATAGAGATCTGACCCCCGCTCCATGGCAGGTTAGGGGCGGAAAACTGGGTGGTGGTTTAGCAACTGCGCGTTCTCCCTTGGGCATCTTTGGGGATGACTGACAGGTTCTCTCCAAGCTTGTGGTGGAAGCGACCTGAGCAGTTGGGGGGAACCTGTCTTTGGGTCCCGCACCTTTAAGTCCCCTGTTAGGGGTTAGCCGGCTGGACCCCCATCATGCAAGTGCATGGCATGGTCTCAGGTGAGGGAGGTGTCCCTCACCTGGACTAGCATCGAGCTACGCACATAAGTTGCCCAGGAAGTTTATCTGACGTCATTTTCCGCCCCGGAAGTATTTGTTTGACCCTGCAGGTCCATTGTTTGGGTCATAGTTAAGCATGTTAATTTATGCTAATTTATGCTAATTTAATTAAATAAATTATGCTAATTTATTAATAATAAAAATGACCCAGTTTAAATCCAGCTCTTGTGTCCGTGTCGTTACTCCGTCTCTCCTGCAATAGCGCCGGCGGACTTACCCACCACCAGCGTTTGCGGGAGGGCCGGGAAGACACCGGACCCCTGGCGGCCGCCATCTTGGTGCTCGGGCGAAGTCTCGCAAGGCGAGACTTCGCCCGAGAGTCAGGCCAACAAGGCCTGACTGCTGATAGGTCCGGGCTGGGCTTGCCGGCCCTATTTAAGGGCGTGCAGGCCCGGGCTCAGCCTTTTTCGCCCGGACCATTGCCCTGAGCAGACACCCACCCGCCCTCCCTATTTTGCAGTGTGCTATTGTGGGTCACCCCTAGGGGGGCCGAATGGGAATTTTTTGCGGCTTTGCCTTTTGCCGGGCCGTTTTTTCGCCCATTCCACACTGAGGAGATGGATGTGCGGTTAGGGGGTGCTTGCACCTGTTAGGCTAATTGGCTTACCTTTGGTCATTTGGGTAGGCAGGTTAGGGGCGGAAAACTGGGTGGTGGTTTAGCAACTGCGCGTTCTCCCTTGGGCATCTTTGGGGATGATTGACAGGTTCTCTCCAAGCTTGTGGTGGTAGCGACCTGAGCAGTTGGAGGGAACATGTCTTTGGGTCCCGCACCTTTAAGTCCCCTGTTAGGGGTTAGCCGGCTGGACCCCCCTCATGCAAGTGCATGGCATGGTCTCAGGTGAGGGAGGGGTCCCTCACCTGGACTAGCATCGAGCTACGCCCATAAGTTGCCCAGGAAGTTTATTTGACGTCATTTTCCGCCCCGGAAGTATTTGTTTGACCCTGCAGGTCCATTGTTTGGGTCATAGTTAAGCATGTTGATTTATGCTAATTTATGCTAATTTAATTAAATAAATTATGCTAATTTATTATTAATAAAAAGACCCAGTTTAAATCCAGCTGTTGTGTCCGTGTCGTTACTCCGTCTCTCCTGCAATAAGGAAGACACATATCACCCAAGGGGGTTAAAATATATTTTTTCTTCTTTGGAATGTGTAATGTTCAGTATATGATAAACCATACATCTTCCTAAGGTAAAATGTGCCAATGGTCACCTTTGTCTTGTTTTAAAATTAGTTTTGAAATATTATTTCATATTCTGTTGTTGAATATGTAATTGTTTTCTGCAGCTTTCACACCATGGTCAGTTGATACTTTATTTTTTGTTCCTTGATTCTTTTTAATATTGGTGTTTGGCAATTCTGCTCTGTCATGCTTACATTTAATTGAATTTGTTCCTTTTGTTCTTTCCTTTTTCAATGCATGTTAAAAGGTTTCGGTTGGGCAGTGGATATTTGTATAATAAGCAATACTGTATCTTATCTCCTTTATCAGAAATAAAAGGCCATGCCTATTTTCCAATTCCGGTGAGCCAAATTAACTTCAAGATTGGTCAGATAGACTCATTAGATTTTCAAATATGCAGTGGAGCAAATGATGTGAGTTTAAACAATGTTGTTTCAAATCAATTGCCTTTTGCACTTACAAAGGGAATGAAGCTTTTATTCAACTTTGTTGGTTGTATGAAATGAAGAACAGCTAATCAGGATGTCATAGAGTTCAGGAATGGCTTTCTGAATTTAACAAAATATTAAGAAATGCTCTTCAAAAATTCAAGATTCTTATCACTGATAGGCAGTTTATAACAAGTGCTAAGAGACAAAGAGTTAGACCATATCAATGACCAAAGTTAGAATTGCCGACTGAGGACCTTCCTCTAAATAATAGTACTGGACTTAAACACAAACTAAAGTGATACTGTTTTCTACTTTTGGTCCAGGAAGTGGAAACTCTGAAATCAGCAAAGCCTAAGATCTGCTGATCAGAGAACTAGGTGCAAAATACTGGGGAAAGGATAATGGAACAATGACTTACACCAGACCAATGATGGCAAACCTTTTCTTCTTTGGTTGATGAAAACATGCATGCACGTTCCCACATCCATAATTCACATGCCCCACCCCCTGCACATGTGCACACAACCCATCCTTGTTCTCCCATTCCCCCATTTCCTGACTTCCAGTGGGCCACTACGCCTGTTTTTCACACACACACCCAGTTCTAGAGGCTTCCCTGGAGCCTCTCGGGAGGGCAAAAATGCCCTCCCGCCCCTGGATGCCCTCTGGAGGCTGAAACGCCTTCTCAGACCTCTGTGTGAGCCAAAAATTAGCTCGCTGGCATGCACATGCACGCTGGAGCTGAGCTAGGGCAATGACTCATGTGCCAGCCGATATGGCCCCACGTGCAACTTGTGGCACGTGTAGCAATAGGTTTGCTATCACGGCACTAGGCTTTCTCAAGCTTGCTATTCTTGGAAAATCTTGATCACAATAGGTGTACAAATTTTGGATAGCAAAAATCTTAATGACCACTAGAACGCAATGAAGATACACAGTAAGCAAACTCTGCTTTCTGGATTTGTCCAGCAGAATAATTTTTTGAGAAAAAAAATGTATCAAGGAAGAAAACAGCCTCAGGATATTGCCATTGTATTAATTGCATTCACCAGCACAACCCACACCAAGTCAGAAATAAAAAAGGACTGCTTTTCCAGGTTGGATTCTGGGTGTGTCAATATTTGAACAATTTAAAGATACATGAGACAAAGAGAGAACAGGGGAAACTTTAAAAATTCACAGATCTTTTCCCATGTCTTCCCCACTCCCATCCCCACTGTAGGCCCAGTTTAGTAATTAATTTAGAAGGAGAACAAGAGAAGAATAGTTTATACAATATCAATTTTATTAAACAAGTTTCTCCATAAAGTAAAATATGATAAGTTAAAAGATATTGAGAAAAATAATGGAAAAGGGAGAAATAGATACAAGACAAAAAGTAGAAAAGAAAAAAGAAAGAAAATTTTAAAAAGTGGGTTCTGGTCTTCTTAACAGCAGTTATAAATTCATCTATATTTTATGGTCTCTTTAAGGGACATCAAAGTTTCTTTCTTTCTATAATCTACTATTTCTACTCAACAAATCCATAAAGCTTCAGTTCATTTTGCAACAAAATATTCATAAGTGATTTCTAATAGATAATTAATTGATCTTTCTCAAATTAATTTTGTGAACTCTATTAGATCCATCACCACTTTCTTCTTCCGTTGTGTATTCAGAATCTTTCCACAGTCATCTCATATATAAAAACAATCTACCACAGAATTTTTCTATTTGTCTGTCCATTAATCCCAAACCCACCCACCCACCCACCTCCAAAATGTTCAGATTTCACTTGAAACTTCACGAACATTTCCAACATAAATTTGAAGTACTTTTACATATTCTAGATAATTTTTCTGGAGTCAAATATCAATGATACATACGGTAATTTTACTAAAATTTTGTTTATAACATATTGTGAACTTTAATCCTTTCAGCTATTATTATATATTGTAAAATACAATATGTTTTGCAAAAAATTCTTAGCCCATTTTATCATTCATCCTTTTGCTTGTTCCTCATATCAAATTTCAGCAAGAATTTATATATTTTGCCAATTACATTTTCACAATTTGCACATAATTCATGTTCAAATTCTATCTTTTGTTGCTCAGTTCCAAATATCCTGTCATCTGCTTTAAATCTTTCTTTTAACTGTGTAATAAAACCATTGAAAAATAAACCTAAGAAGGAGAACAGTGAAGCACGGAAGTCACAATACTTTAGAACCCTTAGTAAATCAGTGATGATATCATGGAGCCAGTTCTGTTGGTGCCGTGGGTGTCGCCATCTTAGATTTTGCTCCTGTGAATGCACAGAAGCTATTTTTTGCTTCTGCACATGCGCGGAAGCTATTTTTTATTGCTGCGCACGCATGCCTCCCTGCACAACCTTGAGAGAACCACAACCCCTGATGTGACTATATGAACCTGTGACATTTGTCAAATTTAACATCCTTAGAAAATATAGCTAAAATGCTTTATACTATTGGAATATAGCTCAGACCTCAGATGCATTATGAATACCACAGTATTCTTGGCATGGATGACAAATGACATCAAAGGCAGATTTTTAACAGTTGCTATAAAAAAATTGTATCACCATGTAAATTGAGAATCACTGTATAAATCAAAAATCAACCTCAAGAGTTATTAGTGCCATAACACTATTATGCACTTTGGATGGTATCTACAGGACCCTTAAATTAAATTACCCATGAGATAAAACTTGATAATGTCACCACCATGAGATCTAGGATACGAATATGATATCCTGAGATTAAGGCTGTATTATCTGTGTATATGTTTAAACATCAAAGACTATCTGCAGACTGGAAACCATTGGGTAGCAATTCTATTCTTATTTAAAACAACTAGTTCAGATTGCTAATATGGAAGAAATAAAACAGACTGAAAAGAAAGAGAAAGAAAAATACAGTATACATAAAGGAGTGGCTTCTGGTTTATTTATAAATGTGCTTATATTTCATCCTCTCTTTCTCTCTCAAGTTATTTCAAAGCTCACTTCTTTCGAAATTCTACCTTTCCTAATTATCAAACTCAGGCTATTCCTCCATTGTATTTCACACTTTTCAATCTTCATGCATATCATTGTTAATCTTTTTCAAAGGAGATGAAGTCTTATAAAGCAGCTCAAGAGGTGCTTTCCCTGATATTGAAGCAATTTTCCATTCATGTTCCACCTAGTTTAGGTTTAGATTTTAATCTCTACCCACATTCACCTGAAGAAGTTTCAGGTAGGTAACCTATTTAGCTAGGAATTTTAAATGATGTCACATGGGATAATTTGGTCATATCATACATAGTACAGGTTCTGCATAATCCACTTCATTGTTGTTAACACTGCTAAGGAGATAATCACTACAGAATACTTGGCATCTCAGTGCTACTTATATTATGATAGGTGTAATCCACAATAATGTAGACACACCTCTATTGTTTAATGCAAGAGTTGTACACCTGACTACCTCTGGAGTGGTGCAGTTATTTATAAGATTGGTATTTTGTTTTCTGTGTCTTCTTTGTTCATAGTTAAAATAGTAAATGCTACAGATGACTGGCTTACTAAAATCTGAAGAAAAGACCCAAAGATTTAACAATAACATGCTTTATCAATTACTGGTTTATTTTCTAGAGGAAACAGGTGTTTCCTTCGAAACATTCATTCATTCAGTTCACTGATAGTGGATGGGACATGCTTTCAATTACGCAATTGCTGAAGACTGTTGTGGTTAGCTCTGGCCCTGCTCCTGCCCCAAGGACTGTGGATGTGGGGGAGATATCCACATGCTGCAGGCCTGTTTTGCCCCGGTGGAATCTGCTGATGAAGGCTCCTCTGACCAAGAAGACATGAGTGACAGGGAGGAGGAGAGTGTGGCAGACAGCTCAGAAGGAGATCAATTATCTAGCTCCTCCTTGGATTCAGAACAAGAGTTAATGATACAGCCATGCATGCGGAGAGCGATGCATAGGCAACAACAACTGAGAGACTATTATTAAAGAAAATGAGGCCACCTGTGGTTGGGTGGGGCTGTGGTAATTAGTGAGGCTGCTATAAATAGCAGCCTGTGGGTTTGGCCATTGTGGAGGATTATCTGATCGTTGTGTTTCATGACTGCTTTACTGACTTTGATCTTTTGTGTGCTGATTTTTCCTGCTTTGAAACTAAACCAGAGCAAAATGTGTTTCACTTTGTGAAAGAAGAAGGACTGTGAATTGCCTCACAGCTGCAAGCTAAGTATCACAGAACTGATAAGGGACTTGTGCAAATTACCAGTTTGTTTGGAGACGAGTTATCTTTGCTATACCAAAAGAGGGCTCAGTTTAAGTGAATTTTCAATATAAAGAACATTGTTTTGAATTTTCAAACGTGTGTGTGTGTCTGAAATTTGTACCTGTGAATTTTTGGGAGGAGTCTACCAGAGAGCCCGACACAACAAAGACTAGGTATTCCTCTCTCTGAATTGTGTATTGGCAATAGCCAAAAGAAAGAATAACTATTACTAGGAAGGACACTCTGCAGGCAAAATGAGAGATTCTATTGTAGAGGATTGGGTGTGAAACCTTACACTTGAGGTTTAGTGTTAGGAACCAATGGAAGTGGCTGTTGCAGATGGCTGCTGTATCTTCCTCCATTAAACAATGGTATCATCCTGTAAGAAATTATGCCTTCATCACCTTGTGGACAGATTCTTGCAATCAGCTGTATTGGGACTGTCTCCAAAAGCTGCCTCAAACTACTATTGGTCCAAAATGCAGCAGCCTACTTGAGAAGAGATTGGATCCGCTTTAGCAAAATTCTGTCCATTCTGAGTAAACTCCATTGATAAGTTTCCAGCACAATTTGCAGTGATAGTTATTATTTATAAAGTTCTCCCTATCTTGCCTAATAATTTATATTATGACTGTCTTTTCCAAATGGAATCTATCAATCATGGACATTCCATTCAGGAAGTTCTGCTTTTAATTGTTTGGGACATTTGGAATACCAGGGAAAACTTTTTCTATGGTTGCACAGGACAGTAGAATTTTCTTCCCCTGAAGTTTGGACAAACTCTTGTACCATTTAATTTAAGAAACTGATGATGATGTTCCTTTTCTGTTGCATTGTTGGACTTCTAGAGGTTAGCTAGTGATTAGCGATGTAGTATATTGTAGCTGACAGATGTTATTATGACTATGTTGCTAATGCGGGTTAGTAGTTACATATAGACAATATATATACTATATATTTATAGGACTCAGGTTTTATGGTGTTTTGCATTTTCTTGTGGGAGTGCTCTGATCAGGATGACCCACAAATATTAGAAAATTAAAATGTTGATCTGTAAATTTTACATCAGTTTTGGCAGGCTTCTTAAAATATTCACTCATTAGCTTCCATTGCTTATCAAAGAAGTGCATACTAGCTACCCTTGCTGTCAATGTGTTGTAAGTGTTGTGGTTGGCTCGCATCTGGCTCCTTTGATCATGGACCTTGAAGAGAATGAACTGGGTCCATCTGGGTATCATAGGCCAGTGTGTTTATCAGAGGAATCAAAAAGTAAGAGTGAGGGAGAGTTAGGGCCTGGAGAACCTCCAGAGACTGTTGGAAATGTTTGAGTCAGATGAGGAGGGTGATATTGTGTACCCATAATTAGACGCTAGGGTAAGAAGAATGCAAAGGAGACAAGAATATCTCCAGCAACATAGATTTAGGTGTTGAATACTTCTATGCACAGCTTGTCATCACTGATAGCATAAAAGGGACGATTTTGGGAAACTTCAGTGCAGAAGTTCAACATTCCTATATATAGAGAGAGAACCAGCAGCCAAAGAATCTCTCTTAAATCTTTCTACAATCCTGAAATCTTGGTTTTTGAAGGCATTTGTGAGTACTTGTCAATGGCAAAAATTAATGACTTGAATTTATTACCTTACGTTGGAGGTTCATTATTAACTGTGCTGATAATGGTGGACTTTTGATATTTGGACTGTCATTCTTATGATTTCATTGCTGTTTCCAGCACATTTCTTTGTAAATAGACTATTATTATTATTATTATTATTATTATTATTATTATTATTATTATTATTTAGATTTGTATGCCACTCCTCTCCGGAGACTCGGAGCGGCTCACAACAACAAAACATAGACAGTTTTATGCTGTAATGTGAATTATGTAACCTGAATCATGCTATTATCTACTAAGAAAAATCAAGGAGTATCACAATAATATTGTGACATGAGTGACATGACACGTTCAGCCCATGGTATTTTAACTACTGGACATTTACTTGCAGGTTTTTGAACTCTCTGCATCTTTCCATTTAAGCTTCCTACATTTCAACAGCCTAAGTAAAAGAACCTCTTATTACTTGATTATGGTTATTAAACAACCATAAGTTAACAAACTTAGCACCTTACAAACCTACATTCTATGGAAGTGAAAGTATATGTTCCCCAATATGTGCATGCTGAGCATTCCTGAGACCAGAAATCCGAACTAAGAAATTATTCATGAAGCAGATTTTCTAAATAAAGGAAAGATTTCCCTTTTTTCAAATTGAAAATGCATTACAGGGATTGATAAATCTTAGCACCAGCTAGCTGCAACCTCTTTGTTATTTGTAGCTCATTAAAAAATAACCCCACCCTATCTATTCTGGCACACAGCTGCTTAATCCCAGTATAAAAATCTTTGCAAATCTGTAGGGGTAATTATAGTGCAGGCTGAATATAATAGTACACACAACACTGTGTTTGCTCAGCTAAGGTTCAGTTTAGATTGTAAATTCATCTGTATTTTTCCTGCTTGAATCAATATAAATACTTGTTTCTCCTGTTCATATGTGCAACAGTAAAAGTATTGTGGTTGGTTGCACAGCTAGATGGTGTGGATGGAGGTGGAGACCTCACCTACAAAAAGATATTGACAAAATTGAACGGGTCCAAGACGGGCTACAAGAATGGTGGAAGGTCTTAAGCATAAAATGTATCAGGAAAGACTTCATGAACTCAATCTGTATAGTCTGGAGGACAGAAGGAAAAGGGGGGGCATGATTGAAACATTTAAATATGTTAAAAGGTTAAATAAGGTTCAAGAGGGAAGTGTTTTTAATAGGAAAGTGAACACAAGAACAAAGGGAAACAATCTGAAGTTAGTTGGGGGAAAGATCAAAAGCAACATGAAAAAATATTATTTTACTGGAAGAGTAGTAGATCCTTGGAACAAACTTCCAGCAGACATGGTTGGTAAATCCACAGTAACTGAATTTAAACATGCCTGGGATAAACATATATCCATCCTAAGATAAAATACAGGAAATAGTATAAGGGCAGACTAGATGGACCATGAGGTCTTTTTCTGCTGTCAATCTTCTATGTTTCTAGATTTTTAGACTGGGTTTGACATTTTTATCAACCTATTGAGCCTTTCCCAAGAACATGGATAGGCAGATGATGTTTGATAATGTTAAAGGTACTGTTGCAGAATATAACCTGTTCCAATTTTGTAATTGACCGGTGGGGATTTTGTCAATGCAGATGGAGCAATGCTCCAGATGTTTGGGATTGCACCCAATCATTATCATTATTGGTACTATTTTTGCTTTCTTTTGCCAGAATCATCCTACTTCTATTTGCAGGTTTTTGTATTTTGTGATTTTTCTCAAGTTCTTTCTATTCTGCTATATCCAGGTATTGTAACAGTCACCTATTTGCCTTTCTTATAAATAGAATTAAGTCTGGGGTATTATACGGCAGGTGGTTGTCTTTTGAATCCTAAAGTCCCAGAACACTAGCTTTTTCATTTGTATTTCTTGCAGTTCTTCCGTTGTTGCTATTTGTATTTCTTGCAGTTCTTCATTTCTTTTATTTGTATTTCTTGCAGTTCTTCCATTGTTGCTATTTTTTCATGCTGTTATCAGTAGTCAATCTGTGATCTTTCTGCAGTAGCAGGTCCCCTATTTCTTCACCTTCTTTTCAGAGGTGAAATTTGCTTTCTGTTGCTATCTTCTCAATTCTGGATTTGTGTATTTGCTCTTAAGGCTTGGTCTTGTGTAGCCAAAATAGTTCCTCTGTCTTTTCTTCTTTCAATTACTCTTAGGCATTGCCAGGTCTTATTATCTGTGATATAAATGATTTCTGAGAATACCTGGAACATGTCAGAAAGCCCTTAATACCTCTGTGTTGCACCTGTATAGCTCAAACTTTCCAAAAGTGAATCCAGGGACATGCTTCACTCATGAGCAAAGTGCCTGGTTGAATAATTTGCATAAATCTATTGCAAACATGAGAAATTTAAGATTGTAGATTTCAGCTCCAACCAATACAGGAGTTGAAATTAATACATCTTAAGTCTACTATTTTTGCATTGGAGACTGTTAGCCTACAAGCTAAATTTCTGAGAAGCATTTATACAGGGTCACCGATAGGGCAGTACTACCGGTAGTGGCGTCAGGGGCCCGGCCATGAGAGGGGCCCGGCGATTGAAGAAGACCGGTACCGGCCGTGCAGGCAACGTGAGATCTTAACACAGCACTTTCGCACCCGCCGTGGCTCCTCCCCGCTCCGCCCCGGCTGAGCGCGGCACTTTCAAAGTGCATGGCAGTTATGCCTCTGCGCCCGTCTGAATTGGCTCCACCCCAGCATGAAGACCGGGCTGGACTGGGGCCCGGGGGAAAGCGCCGCACCATCCCCTGAGCCGCCTAGCCCGGGCGCCGGAGAGAGAACAGCCGGCATCAGAAGAGGACAAGTACGGCCAGGAACCAGCAGACGGTGAGCGGGAGGTGAGAAGCCGAATCCCTCCGCGCTGTTTGCAGGGGGAATAAGGGGAAATCGGGGGGGGAGGAAATCCAGGAGGGGAGGAGTGGGGGGGAGCGCCGGCAGTTTATGCATAGTCTCTTTGGTCTGTTTAGTGGCCAAGGCGAGCGCCGTGGCATACACTGTATTTTACTACCAGACTTCTCCACCATCAGGAGGAAGAGCAACTGCATGGAATAGACAGGCATGGGTGCTGTGAACTTGATAGAAAGGGGGCGGGGGAGTTTGATTCCCTCAGTGATCCATGGGAGGAGATCCACCGGAGAGGGTTAGGAGTTGCTGAAATGGGCCTGGCTCCTTCCTTCCTTCCTTCCTTCCTTCCTTCCTTCTTTCCTTCTTTATTTTCCTCTCCCTCTCTCCTTCCCTCCCTCCCTCCTTCCCTTCTTTCCCTCTCTCCCTCCCTCCTTCCCTCTCTCCCTCCCTCCTTCCTTTCCTTCTTTCCCTCCTTCCCTCCTTACTTCTTTCTCCCTCCCTCCTTCCCTCCTTCCTTTTTTCCCTCTCCCTCCCTCCTTCCTTCCCTCCCTCCTTCCTTCCCTCCCTCCCTCCTCCCTCCCTTCCTTCTTTCCCTCCCTCCCTCCCTTCTTCCTTCCTTCTCTCTCCCTCCTTCCCTTCCTTCCTTCTTTCCCTCTCTCCCTCTCTCCCTCCTTCCCTCCCTCCCTCCCTCCCTTCGTTCCTTCCTTGAGCTCCTTAAAAGTTGGAGCGGGCGCTCTTTGCAATGCCATATTATAGGGGAAGAGCATCAACTAGTGGGTGTCAAAAGGCTGCTCCATGATGCCTGCCCGGTTGTAGCTTTCACGAGTACTTCTTGAGTACATGCAGATAAATAGCTTCAAGAGCCTTACTCAGTGTCACTGCTGTGCCGCATTAGACCGGGAGCACCGGTGTTTCAGGCTTTCAAGTCTTACCTAGACATGGGTGATTAAACTTGAGGGGGTTTCTCTCCTCTTTTTTTGCATGCCAATGTTGTCTTGGTGTGTAATTACAATGAATTTGGTCAGGTAGCTGAGTCATCAACATAGGCTTTATGCTGTTATTTAGTGGTACTGAAAGTGGTATAAATAATCAATGTAAAATACTAGACATAGTTGGTTCTGGTGCGTAGTGCATTATGTCATGTAATATGGCAGTGTAAAGTATTGCTAGTAAATTATGATGCTAGACTGTTCATTGCTGAAATATTGTAGCAAGGTGTAACTGATGAAAGGAACAAGCTATTTAAAGGAAATTTATTTATTTATTTATTAGATTTGTATGCCGCCCCTCTCCGTAGATTCCATACCCTCTGGCTGGCAACTCTGATAGTGTGGTTGCAGTATTTTATAAAAGGATTTTTTTTTTAATGTATCATATATAGCTGGAATATGTGACCCAGTTTTAAATACTTCCAAGAATGTCTCTCTTACTGATAGGGTTTTTTGTTGCTTTGTTTCTGTTTTTTGCAATTTGCTTGTGGAAATCTTTTTGTAAAATAGAAGACAGAGGCATATTGATTTTAATTAAAAGCTGATGATTTTATTTGTTCAACCAAAATGATCTAATTGGGAAGTAGTCAAGTTTTGCATTTGTATTCATGTGATAAATGTGTATACATATATCTGCCTAACAAAGTAGTTCAGTCAGTGGATAATCACACCATCCCCAAAGCTATTGCTATATGCTAAATAATAATAATTAATAAATGAATTAAAATACAGTGGGTTATCCCTAAACTCTCATGAAGTTGCTGGCATCATGCTTAAATATGTATGGAGAACAAAAAGCACCTGCCATTACTACCTTTTACTTTGCAAGAGTATCATTTGTTATATGTTGTGTTGTCTAGTGAATATTTGTATATGTTTACAGTTCACTGTGCTTTCCTTTATGATGTCATATTTGCACTATAGTAATAAACATACTTGACCAAAAGATTTAACAAAATGACTCATATTATTAACCTGTCAATCAAGTGTACCTTTTTGTAGTGGCAGGGTTTAATTTTTTTTTTGTGAAAGGTAAATTTAATACATAATTGGTATGTCGCAAAATAAAGTAGTTTTAAAATGGCGGGGAGGGGGGGGCAGACACTTAGGCTGTATGGGGCCCCAAAATTCCTGATGGTGGCCCTGCATTTATATAATACTTATGCTACAACCAGTGTACAATAGACATCTTGAATACTGTTTTTAAGAACAATATATTCTTTCAGAGATAGCTATTATTATCTTTTAAATAACATCTATTATCCCTGGAAAATACATTTTTATAATATATAACATACCAGTATGTTATATATGCAAATCTAATAAATTATTATTATTATTATTAGTAGTAGTAGTAGTAGCCTGTCTTAGTCTTAGTTTTGAAGACTGGTTAAATAAAATATTATTTCCTGATAATACAGTATCTTTATGTCTGGTGATAGGCAAATCAGCTCTTAGTACAGTGATACCTCGTCTTATGAACCTCTCGTCATACAAACTTTTTGAGATAAGAACCCGGGGTTTAAGATTTTTTTGCCTCTTCTTCCAAACTATGTTCACTTACGAACCCGTCACTGGGATGCCCCACCTCCGGACTTCCGTTGCCAGCTGAAGCACCCATTTTCATGCTGGTGGGATTCCCCTGAGGCTCCACCTCCGGATTTTGTGATTTCCAACTCTCCTTTCATAGAGCAGTAGTTCTGGAGACATACGTTGTAAGATTTAGTAATGCTTCATGTGACAGAATTATAAGCAATTATAGGCAGACTTATCTATCATATAGGTAAGGCAAAGTGAGTTGGTGAAATGAGTCCATGTCACACCACCTGAGAAAATAATCACTACTCATATTCTCACTAAGGCATATTTTTATTTAAAACATTTGTTTTATGTAACTGGAGCCATGCACATGATTGACACGGGAGAGCTTGAGCAACTCTTGTTTAGGAAAAACCAATAACATTCAATACCTCAAACTTCTTTCACTGTATTGGATTGAAATGATAGGTCAACCTATGCACTGTAATCGGTACAAGTCAACAAATATTGCTACTTAACAAAGCAAACCAGTTCAGCGTAATGGAAAACAAATAATATCCTTAAGCAAGTGCTAGGTAATTATATGTATTTTCACAGATCAAGCAACTAGAGCTAGTTCTGTTAACATTAAGCCTTTGCAAAGCTTTAAAGTTAAATTTTATTGTTTATTATTATTTGTCAAGCATATATAAGATTATAGTAAAAGTATAAACATGTATACATGAGATAGTTTTGATACATTAGGACAGGGACAGAAGGCACATTGGTGTGCTTATGCAGGGCCCTTACAGACCTCTTAGGAATGGGGTGAGGTCAATAGTAGAAAGTCTTAGGTTAAAGTTTTGAGGATTGGGGGAAGAAATCACAGAATCTAGTAGTGTATTCATAAAAGTTCATGAGAAGTACCCTATGAGAGTCATTTCATGGAGCAATAAAAATAACTGTTATCCAGTCTGTATATCTTGATGTTACAAAGCAGCTATTGGAAGTCAAACTAGATTTATATACATGTAAAATAGATATTTTGAAACCTCTTCAGCTATGAAACTTGTGGATGAAGTGCAAAGCTTGTTTCCTTAAAAAGAGTTGGGCAGTATCTGTGCCTCATAACACTTCAATCTGATAAAGTCAAGCCAATTGCGTTGCACACCTGTTCAACTGTAAACCAAATGCAATGTTTTATTTAATAGCCAAGTTCTGTTATTTTCACAATCATTGCAAACATTTTCTTCTGCATTTAGGAGTGAACTGTCAGTCAGATTGATCACAGTTTATTGCAACAAGATTTTCAGTATCACAATCTACTGAAAGGAATAATTTTCATACAGTAAGAGATTTATTATAGATAATCCATATTTAAATCTTTTATTTTGGCCAAACGTCTAAGTATACAAAAATTTTCCAGTTAGACATCTCCAACAATTTATTTATTTATTTATTTATTCATTCATCATTCATTCATTCATTTATTTATTAGATTTGTATGTCACCCTTCTCCGAAGAATTTATGAAACATATGAATGAAAATTGTCATCAAAGCATGCAGCAAGGATGAATATTCATTTTTTTCTTTGAGTAAAGTATCTTTTGGACCGATAAACATGGTTTTTGCCTCTGGTTTCTGCTGCCCATACTACAACAGGTGCTGTAGGGCATGAGGCCCTGTTGACCTCATCATCTGACTCAAGTTCCTGAGTATCAGTTTCAAGAACAGCATTAAGTTGAGGCTTCGGGGCTAAAAGTGGTTTTTGTATTCTGGCTCGCTGATCCTGTTGATTTGTTCTTTTCTGCCTTGTAAAACTGGCTGGTTTAGTTCGTGAATGCATTCGCTCCATTGGGAGAAATTCCTCCAGCTGGCAGTGTTTCTTCTGAGGTGACCTTGGTCCAGCCTCTGAATTATGCATCATGAAGACAGACTCGGAATCACTGCTACCATACCCTGAATTCAAAAAGAAATATCTACATAATTATAGAGAAGAAGTTGAAGACAATGATATGGTGGCCGTGTATTCTATTTGCAGAGATTAAGCAATGATAGTGAGCTCCAGTTATTCCCTGCAGTGCCTGCTGACTCAGCAGTTCAAAAGCAATGACTGTTAGTAGATATATAAGTACCACTTCAGTGGACACATTAGTGGGGATAGAAAAGGAACCCCCATGTGGACATTCCACGGTAATAGTGATGTCACCTGCCATATTTTTAACCTGGAAATGTCTGAAGTGTTTCTGACATGAACACAACAATGACCATTAGAACCAACAATTGGACAACAAGCTAAATGAAGTCACAGTTTTGTTTATCATAGTGATATGCACTATATTTCTATTAAATTATAATTATTATACCTTTGCCTTATACAAAAAGGTTGTATAGATCTAGCTCTCTTTTCCCTTTATTTTGTGGAGGCATCTCTTTTTCTTTGGTGCCACATAAACCAAATTTTAATTTCTACCTCCTTGTCCATAATTTTGAAGATTCTTTTAAAACATAAATAAATATTTATTAAAGAATGGACAAAATTATTGTAATGAAGAAACTAGGGTTCCTTGTGGTTATTTATAAAAAATAGCAACATTTGGTCTACATGATATTGGGTGTGCTAAAATTCTTTAACTGCAAATTCAAGATGAACACTGGATAAAATGTTGTAACATTTATGTGCCACTCAGAGTCACTGATAGCTGATCATAGAAAATATTAAAATAAATAAATAAAGTCTCCTTTTTGCTAAATCCAATTGTCTAAAGCTTTCGCTATACTGAGCAATGATTCGTGTGAATGTTCATCTCTTTTATCTGATAGAGACAGAAATAGAGAAAAAATGAGAGAGAGAAAGAGTCAGAGAGAGGGAGAGAGAGGGAGAGAGAGGGAGAAAGAGATAGGAGGGAGAGAACAAGGAAGAGAGACAGAATGGGAGTTACCTATTTTCTGTAGAAACACAGAGCCACAAAACCTAGGTAGGCAAGACTGGGTGGTTATGTGACTGGTAGTGAGTGACATCGAGTTTTGTGGGTCTGGGGTTTTTGTTTTTTCTGGGAAACCGGCCCAAGTGGCTCTTTGGGTGTTTAAGTTTGCTGATCCCTGCTTTAGCCCATATTTTTAATTAAAGGGGCTCCAGAAATGAAAAAAATACTTGTTTGTAAATATTTTTTTTACTGTATGTGTATTTTCTGATATGAAAATCCTGATATTAAACAAATTTAATAGTCACATCTTTTTTTTATCTACAGCTCATGTTGCTATTTTTTAAATGAATTGCTTCCCTGTGCCTTTAACGAATGTAAAATACTTAAAAAAACATAGCTACCTATTTATACCCACTTAGTAGTTAAAGATTAAGTGGAAACTAGAACTGAGCTGGTAAAATCTGGACAACCGTGTGATAGCAGAAATCTAACTTTTTGGTACCATCTAATAATTACCTAATTGCAGCCATGTGTAAAATAATTTGGAATTCATGGGATGAAAGCAGAACTACTGTATAGCATCTGAGAGTTTTAAAGGCTACCACATTAGCCTAAAAAGCGACATGGTTGCCTTAAGGAATCAAGGGATTAGGGCAATTGTACCTTTAATATGAAACCTTAAAGAAGTTGTGTCTATATTCAGGCTGCTTCCTTAAACTAAGGCATGGTATTCAAATCAGACAATGCTACCCAAATCTTATTTCGCTGTAAAAGATGCAGGAAAAAATATCAGTTGACTTTGATAATGAAATGAATATCATTTTAAATAATACCAATGAAAAAAGTGGATATACCAGTGTTTTCCAGTTGTTTTGCAACTAAAATTTACACAATTGAAATAGTAAACATCTGCAAAACACCAGATTGGTAAGCATTTTAAATACTGATGGATACTATCCCAATTGAAAGCAAAACTTTGCCAAGGTTGTATCTACCTGGAACATGATGGATAATAGCAAAATTAGTAAAGATTGCCAGTAATTTTCCATTTTCTTTTATTGTTTCAATTAAAAAGCCTTACCTGTTAGATCATCATCATCAAACCTAGTGGTTCTTCTAATCGGTTGAGAATTACCGAAGGGCAGGGATAAATAACGTAGGCTTTTACTGGCAGCCTGTAAACAAAATAGAAAAGAGGAGTTACACATTTGCAGAAATTTGTGTGGATTCCATTTTGAATGATCTGAGTTCTTGTTATAAAGAAAAATGAAAATATATAATTGAAATTAGTGCAATTAATACTAACAATATCTTTTATCATAATGATAATATGATTGCATGATAATCTATCATGCATGTGGTATACATGAATTCAAAATACTGGAATAATTCCAACTCCCAACCTGTCCGGAGGCCCATTGATCATCCTCTTTTCTATTGCAGCTAATTAAAAATCTCCGTCAGCTAATCTAACTACTGTTCATCCATATTACTTGAAATCTCTGTCTTTCTAAACTTTTTTTCAATTAAATGCTTCCTGGTTGAACATTCCATATATAATAATATTCTTCTGTTGATAATATTCTTCCGTTAATTCTTTTTTCAAAAAAAGAAGAAAGGAAAATCAGTCACCGTACAACTGATATGGTGCATCCATTGGCTACATCAATTGCTAATGAGCAGCAGTATACACAGTGAAGGACTACCAAAGTTTTTACTACCACACTGTGGGCGTGGCTTATGGAGGACACCCTTCATTTTCTTTCAATACCTTTCAGTGCAAATTGGGTGCTCTGGGGTGGAGCTCCATTTTTGCTACCCCACTGCATCCCCTCACACACACCCACACCCATATGGGCAGTAGCCCACCCCGGAGTATACAGAATACCTATTAAGGCACACCTGCCTCCATGGTATTTTCTTTGTACAGAACAAGAAAAAGAGTTAGAAATATAAGCCAATACATTCAAGTGATGAGTTTAAAAACAAAGGGGTGGGGTAAAATTAATGGTTTACAGCAATTCCATTCACTTTCCAAACATGTAAACCTTGGAAACCATCTTGTTCTCATTCATTTCCATATGCCATTCCATAGATTGCCCTGTTGTAGACTTCATTGATTGATTGATTGATTATATTTCTATGCTGCCCTTCTCGAAGTGACTCAGGGCGGTGTATAATATTATAAAAAAACATAATATACATGAGAAATCTAATTATTTAAAAGACATATACAAAGTTAGTAAAAAAACTTAAAACCCCTTATGCAATCACCCACATTCATATGATTCATATCAGTCCGAGACAATCTTGTAACTCACAGTCCCCATGCCTGCTGGCAAAGGTAGGTCTTCAAAGCATTATGAAAGATGAGGATGTAGAGGGCAGTATGTATCTCTGATCCCTTCATTCATTCCAGAGGGCTGGGGCCACCACAGAGAAGGCTCTTCCTCTTGGCCCTGCCAGACGACATTGTCTGGCCAACAGGAGCTGGAGAAGGCCAACTCTGTGGGACCTAACCAACCACTGGGATACATGAGATTAGCCTCTCAATCTATGATTTTTTTGGATCGCATATTTTGCTATTTCTATGCTTTTGTCCAATAGTTAGATAGCTTCTCTCATATTTATTTTGGCTGAAGCTTCAGCAATTTCCATACACTGTGCATAAACGCCATAGCTTATTATGTGAAAGATACCTGTCCTCCCCACGGTAAGCTGTGACCTTTCCTTGTGGCCTGCCGCGTGCTGTATCGATGTCGAATAAGGATTTCTTTGGCTTGCTCTTCATTTGTTTCAGTGGCAAGATTATATCTGTTGTACGATAGTGTCTGAAATGAGAAATGCATTACTTGATATTCCTCCCAGTTTAGATCCCAAACAATACATGCAAAATGACCACTTTATAATAATGTGATTTTTGAAAATCACTACACTGAGAGCTTTAGGAAAACAAATTCTTTGTGTGCCTAATCACATTTGGCTAAATAAAGTATTCTATTCTATTCTATTCTAAATACCCCTCTAGAAGGGTGATTTCCATTGTAGCCAACTTGGCAAGGTGTCTTTACAAGAAAGGGTGCTGGTTCTCTGATTTTTGCTGTGGAGGAAATTCCCAAATTAACAAAAGTCTAAACATCCAGGAGATACAGGACACACTTGGAAGACAGATTAATTCCAGTGATGATTGCCCACAATGCATAGACTATAACCATCATGGTATAGTAAATTTTAAAAAATAGTAGAAATATAGAATTGATAATTACAGTGATCCCTCGATTATCGTGAGGGTTCCGTTCCAAGACCCCTCGCGATAATCGATTTTTCACAATGTAGGGTTGCGGAAGTAAAAACACCATCTGCGCATGCGCACCCTTTTTTCATGGCCGCGCATGCGCAGATGGTGGAGTTTGCGTGGGCGGCGGGGAAGACCCAGGGAAGATTCCTTCGGCCGCCCAGCAGCTGATCTGCTCGGCAGCGCAGCAGCAGCGAGCTGACGAAGAACGGGGTTTCCCCTTTGCGTGGGCGGCGGGGAAACCCCGATCTTCGTCTGCTCGCTGCTGCTGCGGCCGCCCAGCAGCTGATCTGCTCGGCAGTGCAGCAGCAGCGAGCAGACGAAGATCGGGGTTTCCCCGCCGCCCACGCAAAGGGGAAACCCCGATTTGGCTCCTCGCTGCTGCCGCTCTGCCGAGCAGATCAGCTGCTGGGTAGCCGAAGGAACCTTCCCTGGGTCTTCCTCACTGATGCCCCCGCTCGCTCGCCCACCCGCCCGCCGCCCGCCGCCCGCCAGCAAGAGGGGGAGAGATAGAGAAAGAGAGAGAAGGAAAGAAAGAGATGAGAGAGGGAGGAAGAGAGTGTGAGAGAGGAAGAAGCAAGATAGAGAAAGAGAGAGAGAAAGAAAGATGAGAAAGGAAGGAAGAGAGTGACGTCATCGGGTGGGAAAAATCGCGATATAGCGTTTCGCGAAGAACGAGATCGCGAAAATCAAGGGATCACTGTATACCAAAACGGATGAATTTTCTTAATTGCAAAATTGACAAACTAAAATTATCCCCTTGTAGATTAACAGATGTATTTAATATATTTACTTCTATTCCTCAAATATAATTTTTTCAGGAAAGGTTTTACATCACCCTTTCTCAAAATTTTCATCACAGTAATATATTGGACACTTGTCTTTTCAAATCTTTTATTCTGATGTATTTATCAAATTTTAAAATGGTCATCAATGATTCTTACAACTTTTGCCAATTTAAAACCAAGTTTTAAATATTGAAACTACTTGGCAATGTTGTTTCAACGCATTTAAAGAAAGATGATAATTAAAAAGAATTATTTTAAAAATTAAGAATTAATTTTAAAGGTGTTACTTTATAAGCCAACCAATGATTTATAGTTGAGTCTTTGAGGCCAATGCATGCTATAAAACTCATTTTAGTCTTTAGTTTAATCAGATTGGTGGTTGCTACTATGCACTATATTTGTCAACCTAGAAACTAAACCAATTTAATTGGAAGTTTAAAATAAGGGGTGCCTGCCACCTAGTGCTCATCTTTAGATTCTATTCTATTTCTGCACCCTTTTTTCCTAACTCGTCTCATATAAATCTCAAACATTATAATTAATTAAAACATAATTCGCAGCTAAGAAAAGGAAACATTTCTTTATCTAATAGATGAGAAATTCTGCCATCCAATGTAGGTTAGCAGGTAAGCAGAATAAATTCATGAAGGATCCAGTTAGTAGTCCTGATAGTTGTTTAGTACTTCTGAATTACCGGTAACATATATCAAATCCCAGCAGCTAGTTCTCAAGAAGATTTTGACCCTGTTGGATTTGGTTTACCTGTCTATAACACAGAATGCTAGATTAGATAACCTTTTGGCCTGTCATTCTTTTTTTTAAAAAACCTTGTGTTTGTTTACTTATAAATTATAAATTTATATTTCAATAAATAATATTTATTTATATATTAATATTTATTTATTTATAAAATTATAAATTTATACATTAAATTTATATAGTCACCCATCTACTCCCAAAGGAGAGCCAGGATAGCGCATAGCAATAAATAAAACAACCAAGGTAAAACTGATTAAAAAATCTAAAAAGTCAGAGTAATAAATAACATAATAACCAAAACATTAGCCTTGAATGAACGCAGAATAAAAATGGACCTATTAGCAATGATGGAATCTTTGATAACCCTCAGAATAGGCTGTCAGGGTTTTTCAAAAATTTGGAAGGAGCACAAGGATCCTATAGTCTTCAAACTTAAACACTTTAACAATATGCTTATCATTTTTGAAATATAATTCTAAGGTATGTTCGAGAAGGCAATTCTAAACTCCTTCCTTTTTCCCCATTTCAGTGTCAGTGAAAGTGATCTTACGATTTCCCTACAAACACATTAGAAATATTAGAATGAATTAATTAAAAACATTGACCCAATCTCTTCTTAAAAACCCTGCTGTTCTGTTTGGGTCTATTTGACCCGAAAGAAAGTTTGAGACCCTGTAAAAAAAACTTCCCTGCATATCTGAAACTTGAAATTACATGGCTTTGCCACATTTGAGGGGTTCTTTGTATGAGGTTTTTTTGGCGGGGTTGCTTAGTTTTTGCTGGGCACAATGACTATATACTTGTTCTGTTCCTGGGTCTATTTGACCCAGACTAATAAAAAGGTTGATTTTAGCTACTGTCATTTTTTTTGAATACCTATTGATCATAAGAGCTGGGGTGGCGCAGCAGGTAGAGTGCTGTACTGCAGGCCACTGAAGCTGACTATAGATCTGAAGGTCAGCGGTTCAAATCTCATCACTGGCTCAAGGATGACTCAGCCTTCCATCCTTCTGAGGTAGGTAAAATGAGGACCCGGATTGTGGGGGCAATAGGCTGGCTCTGTTAAAAAGTGCTATTGCTAACATGTTGTAAGCCGCCCTGAGTCTAAGGAGAAGGGCGGCATAAAAATAGAATAAATAAATAAATAAACAAATCAAAAATGAAATCAAAAATTAATGTTTATTTATTTATTTTGCTCAAAAAAAGCCTACCCCCATCCCGGCTGTTTGCAATTATGTTCGCTTTATATGTAGACCAGGCTGCAAGTTCCAAATTACATCCTTGTTTTTAGTACAATGGATTTCTTTCATAAAATTAGTTGTCTGGGTACATGTACTTACTTTTCTGTGTACTTCATCTCATTTTTCAACAGGGTGCATATTGTAAAGTCATTTTGGATTACTGTGCCATGAAGCAAGGTAATATGTGCCATCGCACATATCATATCATCACATATCACATCACATATGATCACATATCATATCAGATATGATCACATATCACATATCACATCATCCATGCAATCAATAAATCAATATATCACTGCTGTGATATATTGATTGCGTGGATGAGCATTGAGTACAGATTTGAACCGGGTCTGTTTCAGGGCCCCATCACACACATAGAGATGCAGCCTGTGATTGTTATGCAAGTGGAATATGAAGAGGAACATGATAACCAAACAATTAGTCATATGCAAGAAATCTATTCTAAAAACAAGGATGTAATTTGGAACTTGCAACCTAATATTTATTTATTTATTTATTTGTTTGTTTGTTTGTTTGTTAGATTTGTATGCCGCCCCTCTCCACAGACTCGGGACGGCTCACAACAATAATAAAACAATGTACAGAGAACAAATCTAATATTTAAAAATATATAAAACCCATTATTTAAAAGAACATACAACACAAGCATACCATGCATAAAACTATAATAGGCCTGGGGGGAGATGTCTCAATTCCCCCATGCCTGACGGCAAAGGTGGTGAAAAGTGAACAGAATTGCACACAGCCAGGTAGCTGGCCCTTTTCTAAGCAAAATAAATAAATAAATATTGATTTTTTTTTCATTTCATTTTTCATTTGTTTATGATCAGGCATGTTCACATTAGTATACCAATGCAATAGGTATTCAAAAAAATACTTACAGTAGCTAAAATCAACCTTTTTTTAGTCCGGGTCAAATAGACCCGGGAACAGAACAAGTGTATAGTAAACGTGATCAGAACAGCAGGGTTTAATATTATTCTGCACTTCAGTCACAATCATAGCTTTCACTGCAGGCAATTCTGCCACCACTGACTTTTGCTAAGGTGTGAAATAATTCAAACATGATCTTTTCTTACGTAACCGTGGAACAGGTTATCAGAATTGAAAGTACACACCCTTTGCCTCACTTGGTACATATTATGTGCCAGTATGTTCTGCAAAGATTCCACATCTTTGGGGGAAAGTTTCTGTATTCTTTCATTCCTGCGCCTCCTACAAACAAATGTGAAGACAAATATCATTTTGCTTAAGCTAAAAGTTCAATCGTTATTTCACTAAAATAGTTTCGCCTTCATTCTGTAATCAGTTATTGTAAGTTGACTTTCTTAACAAAAGATGGGGAAGAACAAATTGCTTAATTTCTTTGCAAGGTGCTTATGTATTATCACTATTAGCTACAACAGTCTTCTTAGTAAAAAATAAAATAATTTATTTATTTTATTATTTATTTTATTTATTATTTGGACTTGTATGCCGCCCCTCTCCGAAGACTTCTATAATGTATAAAGTATGAAGAAGAAATTCATTATATAAACCACATATAAATGCAAGTAACACCATTACCATTAGTATCACACACACATAAACTTTCTTTGCGTATATCAACATATTAAACTTTCTTTGTGTATATCAACATATTAAAATCAGAACCAATGTTGAATTACTTTAAAATGCAATTAGTTTTATTGGTGAATCAAACTGAGGGATCAGAAGCTTAAATAAAGGGGAGAAACCCTTAAGATCAATTTTTTAAAAATCTATTGAAATTAATAGAATTTAAATTAAATACTCAGATATCCTGAATATTACAAACTAATTCTTCTAGAACAAAAATTCTTAACCAGCACCAATAATATCACAAATTTAGAAGTAGTCTGGTTGGAAAATAAAGTAACTCACTGAAACTTTGAATTTTAAAAATTATATTTTAGAAATTATAATTTTAGAATTATGTTTAAAAACATAATTATAGAATGCCTCTAAACAGATATTTTTATTTCTCTCATGCTAAGATCTAATTCTCAAAGTAATTTTATTGGACTTCATATATGGCAGGTTGACAACTAAGTTCTAGATAGTGTACAGCACAGTTCTAACTGGTTCTTTAGAACCTTTAGTAAATTGGCAAGGAGGTCATGGAGCCACTTCTGTCGATGTCAGCTCATGGATGCTGCCATATTGGATTTTCACTTCTGCGCATGCGCAGAAGCTATTTTTTTAATTGCTGGGGTGATGTACCTGGTGTGACCCTCAGCAAACCAGCAGCAAAACAATCCACAACTCACTCCTGGTGTACAGATATAATTTTTGCTAGAAAAAAGTCTACCATTTTAGTCTTGTTATTCTCAAATCTATCGTGTTATATGTTAAAGAAACTTTAAAAACAACATTCTATTTTAGGCCAGTCTTCATAGTAAAATTTTATTAACAATATTCCAGAGACAGGACTTTCCCGAAAATATGAAAGGGTTTTGTTACTTTAATAGCAACAGCAATAGCACATAGACTTACACAGTGATTTACAGTCCACTGGAAGAGTTTACAGAGTCATCATATTGTCCCCAACAGTCTGGGTCCTCATTTTACCCACCTCGAAAGGAAAGAAGGCTGAGTCAACCTTGAGCTAGTGAGATTTGAACTGCCAAATTGCAGCTGACAGTCAGCTGAAGTAGCCTGCAGTATAACACTCTAACCACTGCACGACCTCGGCTTGGTGGTACAGATAGAAATAAATAGAGATTTAGGTGGTACAAAAAGATAGATTAAAGAACACTAAAAATTGTAGGTCCACAAAAAGAAGTTGTCAGCATCAGGGAGTCACAAAATGTGTTTGAATCAATTAATTGTCAAATCTTTGTCTAGAAACAGTTTCAAGGAAGTAGTCACTACAACTCTGCTATCATTATATGAAACTCATTTCTGATGAGTTTCCTCAAGACAAAAGAAAAAGCTCATTCATGAGGTTAGCTATTAACCAAGGAACTTGATAACAATTCTTTAAGGGAGAAAAGCCATGGTTTCTGTCCACTCCTTTCCTTTTACAGATAGAGGTATGCGCCATACAACTTATAGTACAGATCTGTTTCAAGTAAAACAAAGGAAACCAGCCAACAATATTTTTTTTAACTGAAAAATATTCTTTGTGATTATATTCTACAGTTTTAAATATCAGATATAGTGAAAATCTTACAGTTAAATAAAATGGGTTACTTCAATGAAATGTTCTTTTAAAGTAGAGTCTAATTTTGTCTTGATTCTTCATCCCATGTTATTATTCTTTATTTTTCTTAGTATGGTAATTTCAAATATACTGTGATTTTTTAAAAAGGCTTATTGAATATGTGTGTATAGCTAGGTATGTACATTGTGGCTATATAATCAGAATACAAAAAGCAACTCATTATTAAGGATTGTTACATATTTTCAGATTTTATTGCACTACAATGCTTTAAAATTAATTTAATATATAGTCATGGAAACATCTAGTCAATCGACATCATGCATTAGTTATTCTAATCAAATCTGCAAGCCAATAGTGTGCTGTGGGGTTGTGCAAATTAAATTGTGCATGGCTGTGCCATGTGGAAGCCTATCCTATTTAAATATATCAGAGTTTATGTAAATACAGGAATGTATGCTTAGATCTCTGACGTCTCAGCACACACTGAAGAATTAGACAAAGTTTTGTTCATTCTAGCTCCTACGTAATCTAAATTAGGGTTAAGTTGCAAAAACCCAGTTGACCTTTGGATGGCAGAAAGAGCTAATCTTTTCTTATATCTCTTTGTTGCCATGTCTAACATGAAGTGACATTTTTGCAGACTAAATCTCATAGACCTTTTACTTTTTTCCACACAGTATTTATTTAAAAAATTGTGAGGTGCATCTTCTTTCCAAGTCCTCATATTCAGAAATTCATTAGAGTGAATCTAATGAATCTCCCTACTTCTTTCTTTCTTTCTTTCTTTCTTTCTTTCTTTCTTTCTTTCTTTCTTTCTTTCTTTCTTTCTTTCTTTCTTTCAAAACATAGAAACATAGAAGACTGATGGCAGAAAAAGACCTCATGGTCCATCTAGTCTGCCCTTATACTATTTTTTGTATTTTATCTTAGGATGGATCCATGTTTATCCCAGGGATTTTTAAATTCAGTTACTGTGGATTTACCAACCATGTCTGCTGGAAGTTTGTTCCAAGGATCTACTACTCTTTCAGAAAAATAATATTTTCTCATGTTGCTTTTGATCTTTCCCCCAACTAACTTCAGATTGTGTCCCCTTGTTCTTGTGTTAACTTTCCTATTAAAAACACTTCCCTCATGAACCTTATTTAACCCTTTGACATATTTAAATGTTTTGATCATATTGTTGGTTGGTTTCCTTTGTTTTACTTGAAACAGATCTGTACATGTCTTTCTTTCTTTCTTTCTTTTTCTTTCTTTCTTTCTCTCTCTCTCTCTCTCTCTCCCTGCCTTCCTTTCTTCTTTTCTTCATATCTCTCTCTCTCTCTCTCTCTCTCTCTCTCACACACACACACACACACACACACACACACACACACACACCTGTTCTTAGTAGTTGCCAAACATAAGTACAGTTTAAAGCAGTCTTTTCTGAATACCGGCTGTTAATTCAACTTCATTGAATTCTTCCTCAACACTGATGGGAGCTTCTGGAGGTTCTGAATCTCTGGCTCTGGCAAAGAGTCCTGTCCAGCTTCCTCATTGCCTGACTTGGTACCAACTGCACAGGCCACTGGTGCAGCACCACATCAGCCTCTGCACTGACGGACTCAGCTATCAGCTGCACGGGCTGCTGACGGCCCAAAACACTAGCATGTGTTGTTACAGAAGTTTTCATTTCTCTCTATAATATTATAATTCTCGAGGGAGGGTCAGAGAAAGGAAGGTGAAGGAGCAAGTAAGCAGTGGCCTCTTCTTCCCAAAGGTAATAGAGGGGAGGGGAAATATTTTTTAAAGAGACTGAGCAGGCAGCAAGCAGCCCAGAGCAAGTTAGTGGGGGAGGGGGAGTTTAAAAAGACCGGTCAGGCGGCAGGCGGCGAGTGGCACAGAGCGAGTTAGTAGGGAGAGGGAAAAAAGTTTAAAGAGACCAGGTGGGCTGCAAGAGGTGCGGAGTGAGTTAATTGAGGGAAAGGGAACCTTTCATAATGGGAGTGGGGGGCAGCGGGAGGTGTCTCACCCTTTGCATATAGGGCAAGGGCCAGGAGGAGGAGGAGGAAAGATCTCACTCCCCTCGCCCTCTAAGCAGCACAGCATTTTTCACCAATTTTCGGCTTTTGTTTTGCTTCCATGCATGCGTGGAAGCAAAAAATGCAGAAAATTGGTGAAATCTCACATGCGAGAGTGTCCTCGTGCAAGATTTGGCTTCTGTACATGCACAGGAAGCTGAGTCTTGCGCTGGGAGCATGAGAGTGTGCACCTGCCACCGGGAGTGTTCCGGGAGCATCGGACATGGGCAGCCGTTCACTGAACCTAATCCTGCTCTACTAACTAGAACATACAAAACATTTGCTAGACCAATTCTAGAACATCTGTCTGGAAACCTCACTGCATATCAGACATTAATACAATTGAGCAAGTCCAGAGATATTTCACAAGAAGAGTCTCCACTCCTCTGTTCACAATGCAATACCTTATGCCACCAGACTTGAAATTTTGGACTGAGACAACTTAGAACTATGCTGTCATCTGTTTAACCTAAATGTAGTACATAAAATTATCGGCTACAATGTCCTACCTGTCAATGACTACTTCAGCTTCAACATAACAATACACAAGCACACAATAGATACAAACGGAAGGTAAATTGCTCCAAACTCAATTGCAGAAAATACGACTTCAGCAACAGAGTGGTCAAAGCCTGGAATGTACTACCTGACTCTGTGATTTCTTCCCCAAACTCCCAAAACTTTAACCTTAAACTGTTTACTGTTGACTCACCCTATTCCTAAGAGGCATGAATAATTATTTATTATTAGTAGTATTTATTAGACTTGTATGCTGCCCCTCTCCAAAGACCCTGTCCCTGTCCTAATGTTCCCTCTTATTCGTAACCATCTCATGTGTTCATAATCATTTCATATATTCACAATCATGTTTATAATTTTGTTTGTGATCTTATATATGCTTGACAAATAAAAAAAATTAAATTAAAAACACCTTTTTCAGTAGCATCAATCCACACAGTCAGCTACCAATTACTGATCTATAAATTATCCATAAAATGTGCCCCCACCAGATGTGGTCTTCAAATGTGGCTAAACTGCTACAAAAACCATTGCTTCTCATCATTAGCAATGTTGACTGGAATTAATCATCTGGAGAACCATGGGTTATCATTGTTCAATAAATTCCTTGATTAAGCAAAATATTGTCCTGACAAACGTATGTTCTTAACATACTTACAGAGAAGATGATTTGGACGTCATAGGTGTCATGTTGCCACTTTCTACCATTTCAATGAGTTGTCTGATTTCCAGTTTCTTATATAAAGATACAAGGCTGGATTTAGGCTGCTGCTTGTGCAGTAGTATCTTCTTCAGAAAATTATTGTCAAACTTCTTAAATCTGGTAAGAGCAATAATCGAGATGTCAAACATTGTTCCTGCATTAATTACTTTACAAACCCAAAGAGTTTTCATGTTTTTCCAAAACCAAAAAGCAGCAGCAGCAGCTCAACTCGTGTCAAACTGCTAAGAAAAGAAAAATCAATCTACTGTTACCGGGACAAAGAGGATAGAAGGACAGAGTACACTTTGGATTCTGAGACCCAGGCAAAATCCTGAATTCTTTTATACATATTCAGCACGCTGGCAGATCTTAACAGCTATTTATCATTCAGTAATTTGACAATAAATTTCTTCTTATGGATAAGTATATGAAAATCAACAGGGAAAATACAAATGTGATTTAAAGCCGTGATGGTGCAGTGGTTAGAGTGCAGTACTGCAGGCTACTTCTGCTGACTGACTGGCAGCTGCCTGCAATTTGGCAGTTCAAATCCCACCAGGCTCAAGTTAACTCAGCCTTCCATCCTTCCGAGATAGGTAAAATGAGGGCCCAGATTGTTGGGGTTAGAGAGAGCTGTAAAGCACTGTAAAGCAATATATAAGTCTAAGTGCTCTTGCTATTGCTATTAATAATTTAAATAGAGAATTTAGTGAATATGCAAAATGATATACTATATTTTTTTAAATATAAGATACACCTTTTTACCACCCCCCCAAAGAGGGTGAAAACTTGGGGGTATCTTATACACCAAATGTAGCTCCACTCAGCCACCCCCCACCCTTTGGTCTCTGCCTCTCAGCAATTTACTTCCTTGCAGCAAGCAGCCTAGAACCTAATTAGCACAAGCCACTGATTATATGCTTCCTGATCCTCAGCTGATTGATTGAAGCTGCAGGCAAACCCACATGCTAAAATGAAAGTGAAACTAAAGCTGCATGGAGGCAAATTGCTGACAGGGAAAGGCAAGGCAGAATTTTATTTTCTTGTGCTAATCAGACTGTGCTGAAACTGGCTGTTGTTTGCTGCAAGGAGGTAAGTCAATAACTATAAATGAATGTTCAAATTATGAAACTTATTTTTTAAAGACTGCTTTGTTATTGTTCTAGACAACTTAACAAAATGAAGAAGCTTTTTAAAATAAATGTTGATCTGAAGAGGCCCAGTACTATTGTATCTTCTTTTAAATAGTAGAGAATAACAATAGTTACAGAAAGCCACATCAATTGTAACAGAATCTGTAAAAGTATAATCTCAAATGTAGCAGTGGTCCTGTTTAATATTAAGATAACGCAGCTGAGTTAAATCCTGATTTAGTCATGTTTAGAGTAGATATATTTAATTAATTGGGAGGAGTTAGTGTGAGTACATTTAGGAAAACTTGCTGGCATTAATAGTGTATAATTTTACAATTCTTTGCTATTTCTATTGGTAAAACACACATGTACAGAAATACACAGCAAACAGTGTATATCCTCTGTGCTTTTTTTGGTTGCTGTTTGCTGATTGCTGGGAGGGAAATTGCTGGGCGACAGAGGTAGATTTGTTTTTTCCTTATTTTCCTCCCCCCAAATTAAGGTGTGTCTTATACTCCATTGCATCTTATACTCCAAAAAATACGGTATTCAAATGCTGAGTGAAGATATATTCCAATCCATCCTACTTTAAATTAAATCACCCCTACTTATGCCTTTCTTTAGTTTTCCCAGTTTGGTTTAATTTTAGTTGATTCAGTTTAGCTTTATCCAGTTATTTTATTTTGACTAATAATAATGGACACATACTTACTTGTCTCTCAGTTGATAATGGCTCCAGTGTCCACATATATCTTCAATTCCAGCTTTTAAATGATCCATCATCTATAGACATAAAACATTTTATTATGAATTAAAACTTCCTTTTATTATTAATAATTTATAATATAAAATTTAAAAATGCAAAAAAGTAGTAATAATGATAGGGAAGGGAACAGTGTAGAAGAAGGTGGGAAAGAACAAAAAGACGTTGACTTCCAATTCCTTTTGGTGTAGTAGAATAAAATAATAACCTCAAATTTCAACTTTTTTACTTTTATATAACACAGGTAGTCCTTGACTTACAACAGCTCAGTTAGTGATCATTCAAATTACAACAGTGACTTATGACTGGTTGTCACACTTACAACATTGCAGCATCCCTATAGTCATGTGATCAAAATTCAGAGGCTGGTTCATATTTATGACAGTTGCAATGTCCTAAGGTCATATGATCACCTTTTGTGACCTTTTGACAAGCAAAGTCAATGGGAAAACTAGATTCATTTAACAACCATGTTTCTAAATTAACAGCTGCAGTGGTTCACTTAACAACTGTGAAAAGAAAGGTCATAAAATGGGGAAATTTACTTAACAAATGTTTCACTTAGCGACATAAATTTTGGGCTCAATTGTGGTCATAAGTCAAGGACTATCTGTAGTATAACTTGTTATTTCTAAAACAACAAACCTATGTAATTGGTTAAACCCAAAATCAAAGTTTATTTTTTCCCACTTTAAGCACAAAGTCCAGAAGTGGTTCCATGAATTAAATTTATTGCATCCTAACATAAGTACATAACAGTTTATTTCAAAACATAATTCTGCAAATAGAAATAATGGAAGTTCTCACTGTTTATCCTGTAGTACCTTGATTATAATGTTGTATATACTAAACCAAAATCCACAAATAAAATTTATCCTGAAGTGCTGTGTTCGACAGAGCAGCCCCTCAATATGAATATACCTCCAAGGTAATAAGCATTTATCCTATACTATTCTTCAAATATTGTATAAATAAAATCTATAATAAAGCATAAGGACCCTTAGAACTGTGGCTTTCTTCGGCACTAGCATCATCAAATAATATTTTTTCCCAAATCTCAACACATGAAACATTGCATCTGCTGAAATATTTTTTTCTTATCTCTTGCTTCTACAGTCAAAACCTGTCCCAAAACACTAAATCAAAATAAAATAGGAGGAGGGGGAGTCCTGAAAGACTGCATTAAATCAAAACTGCAGCTGTTCCCAACAGCCGTAAAAAAGCATTTCTCCAATTCTTTGAGAAGCAGGGGAAATCCCAAAGGTCAAAAGAACCATTAGTTGATCAGGTTTTCACGTTTTAAAGTAGTACAGTACATGCTTTGAGGCAGCTGATCCCAATTGCAAACCTTAAATTAAAAATGGATAGCTATTCCTAGACCTTTGGGGGCAATAATTTATAATCCTCCTATGTTCCTGTTGTCAATTAATAATATAAAATTCAACTTACTCGAGTATGAATTTCTTCATTTATTGACTCTTTTTTATTGGTCTTCTTAACATCTAGGTATTTTACCAGTGGTCTAATGGTGATTCCCTTCGTTTGAAATAAAGAAAGAAAAAAGAAGAAATCCAACCATTAATTCAGTGGTTCTCAACCTTTCTAACGCCACGACCCCTCATGTTGTAGTGACCCTCAACCATGTGTCTAATGCCAATTCTCCCAACAGAGCTTTAAGCTGATTGGCAGGAAGGTCAGAGGGACACGCCTACTGTTACACCTGATTGGTCAGATTGTAAAAATATGTTCCAAGGCACCAGAATAGAACCTTTAGTTCCTAACACCATGGGAAATTTGTCTTTTCCCATGGTCTTAAGCGACCCCTGTGAAATGGCCGTTCGACCCCCAAAGGGGTCCCCACCACCAGGTTGAGAACCACTGCATTAAACTGTGCAACTAAATAGTATGAATAAAATGCCAATAGTATTAATTGAGGCCTAGCATTTTTCTACCCCCTGATTAATTCTCATGCCAAAATAGTTCCGGGGGTGGGGGGTGGGGGACTTTCTGGTATTTTAAAAAGCCATTTTTACCAGTATGATGCATTTACCCACGTGCACAAAATCACAAGTCCATTTTTGTAAGGACACTGGATCAAATTAGATGAATGGATGTGGAAGATCTTCAGGAGGTATATGTTTATACCTCCAATAAAAAATTGTTCTAATCTCTGCAAGATGCACTGATACTTTGGGATGAAATATTCTCCTTACCTGAATGAAAACAGTAAAATATATCATCACAATAGTAGATGTGATAAACATCTTCTTTCTAGGGAAGAGGGTAGTAGGAAGCAAAAACGCAAGGGAGAAGCTGCTGGCTCCTCTTAACCCACTATAGGTAACAATAAGTTGGTCCTTGAGAGTAAAATTGTAAGTGCGGAACTTGTTGCAAATGGAGAAAAGAAAGAACACACCTAGGAAACAAAACAATAAAAAAATACTTAACCCCCTAATAAAACAGAACTGGAAACATGTGCATTATGCAAACTATCAAGCCAAGCAAAGAATACTATATATAGAGATGCATGTATAGTGATGAAAGATCTAACATAGCTTGCTTATCCTGCCTCAAGCAATATATCCAGAGGTGTTCTATAGGTAATACTTTCTCTCAGGAAAGAAAATTATGCCTCAATCTATCTTAGCCAACGTACTACACCTGAAGTTTTTGTTAAACTGGTTAGACCAGTCAGATCTGAACAGTCCCAACATTTCTCTTTCTGTTTCACATTCTCTCCCTCTGTTTCAGCTAACTATGTTCAAAGCCTTTTATCCATCCCGTTTGTTTTCAACTTGCCTGTGCTACTTACTTAGTGCTCTCCAAAGCATGCAGAAGAGCAAGGTGAAGCCAATGAAAGCCCAGTTCCACTCATGGTTCGGACCAATTGTAGACACTCCCATGAACACGAAGATCAGGGTCTCACTGATACTGCTCAACATTTTCATGAAGTATTTTATGGTTACGTAGGAATTTTGAGAAACATTGGCTTCCACGTATTTCTTCATTGTCACTGCACATGCTGTAATCCTGTTCGGTCATAAATGTTGAAGAAAAGGAGCAAGAACCATTGGAATAGGGAAAGAGAATTCTTGTAAAAACAGCAGATTTCTAAATTCATCATGAGGGTTATTTTACAGTGTCAATTAAAAACTGAAATTGGGGACAAAAGGAGACAAAGAGAAACAACAGGAAATTCTCAATCAATGTACTTGGAGCAACATGGAGATTTGTAGAAATAGACATCCATTAAAACAAATAAATAAACATAGGGGAATTGGTTGCTCTTCCCTCAAAACATCTACATGGATTAAGCATGATTTGTGAGCATGCAATTATTATGCATCTTCTAGTAAAGAAACTTGAAAATTTGAGGGCAGTAAAACTCATACCCTCCAAAATACAGCTTCCAGGTTATAGTGTGCTTAATTTAGGGATGAAATGCTACCAGTTCGGCCTTATCCAGGCATACCAGTAGCAGCAGCCATTAATGGTTCGGGAAATAACAATAGCATTTAGACTTGCAATAGCATTTAGAACCAGTAGTAGCTCTACTCTCCTGCCCAGACATTCCCATTTTCCTTTTTGTGCAAAATATTCTACGCATGCACAGAGGGTGAAAAAGCCCTTACAAAAGCAGAGCAAGGGTGAAAAAGCACATGAAGTGTGTACTTCCGAACCCATAGGGGAGGTAAGTAGATTTCACTGCTGCCTTAATTTCTTGGCACTCTTTTGGCTAAGGTCTATGTAGTATAGCAGGGTTCCTAATCTCAAGATGATTTCTCTTGACCGTCTGATCTCAAGCTGTGGGGAAATTACCACTTATAATATTTATGCATTTTCTAAATAGGTTTAATGCCACACCTGGAAGTAAACAGAAGCTTGAGCCATAACATCTTGATTCAGCTTCTGATTATGTATGACTATAGCATACAGTTCTCTAGGTACTTTGAAAGCAAGACAACAATAACAATAACAATAACAATAACAATAACAATAACAATAACAATAACAATAACAATAACAATAACAATAACAATAACAATAACAATAACAATAACAATAACAATAACAATAACAATAACAATAACAATAACAATAACAATAACAATAACAACAACAACAACAACAACAATAACAATAACAATAACAATAACAATAACAATAACAATAACAATAACAACAACAACAACAACAACAACAACAACAACAACAACAACAACAATGGAAAATAAAGCATGGGACAATCAGATGAAGAACAGAGTACCTGCCACCTGCCATATGTAATGTTGGAATTGAGTCATCTCCCCCACACCTATACAATATAGGTATGGTATGTCTGTGTGTATGTATGCTTTAATAATGGGGATTTAAATGTTTTCTTTTTTAATCGTTAAAATTATTAGATTTGTTATGAACTGTTTTCTATTGTTGTTGTGAGCCGCCCCGAGTCTACGGAGAGGGGTGGCATACAAATCTAATAAACAAATAAACAAACAAACAAACAAACAAACAAATGTTGTATAGTTGTGTAGGGTAGGAAAGATAAGAGTGTGGAGAGGCTCCAGAAAAGGCCAAGGATGAAGAATGACCTACAATAATTTGTTTTACTAGTGCACAGAAGGTTGACTACTATTTCAATACATTGCTGATGCTAAGGCTATCTAAATGGGAAATCAGTCTACTGATTGTCCACTGCAGGGTTAGTTGGCACAATTAATTTTGACCATTCTTTAGCAGACGATGTACAACTGAACTCCTATCCTTTGAAATCCTGACATCCCCAAATTCTTCTCATCTTGTCATTTTTAATTAAAACAATGAAAGAAAAAAACGGGTAATCATTGACTTACAACTGTTCACTTAGTGACTGTTCAAATTTACAATGGCCCTGAAAAAAGTAACTTACAAACAAGTGACAATGAACCATGATGACACGGTGGTTAGAATGCAGTACTGCAAGCTACTTAGAATCTCACCAGGCTCAAGGTTGACTCAGCCTTCTATCTTCCAAGGTGGGTAAAATGAGAAGCCAGATTGTTGGGGGCAATATGCTGATTCTGTAAACTGCTTAGAGAGGGCTGTAAAGCACTGTGAGGCAGTATATGTCTAAGTGCTGTTGTGGTTCAGCCTGAGCCAGATCAAAGACCAGCTGCGTCTCTGCTGGCTCCATGCCCGGGGGAGGCTGAGAGCGGAGAGGAGAGTTCTTGGCAGTCAGACAGTGCAGACAGCAGTCACGAAAGTGATGCTGATGCAAGGCCTGGGAGCCCTGGGGAAGGGCTCTCTCCAGCAAGTAGCTTTGATTCTCTGGAGTCCCTGGATGATGAAGCACAAGCTATCATTAGTATGCGGCAGAGACCGGTGGGAGGTGTGTGTGTCTGTTATCTCAACAGCCTCGTCTGGCATTAAGGCTCCTGTGTTTCTGTATGAACAATTGCCTTCGTGTATCTATTTGGAGTTCGAGTCTTTTCCTGATCTGTAAGGACATTTTCTGTTGGCTTCTTTTCTCTTTACCATTATAAAACTGTGTTTGGATTCAACCGGTGTGTCTGGCTTATCTTTTTGGGTTGGTCATAGCTTCCGGAGTGACCCAGACAGAACAAGTGCTAGTGCTATTTTTCACACTTATGGCTATTGCAGCAACCCCATGGTCACATGACTTATATTCAGATGCTTGACAACTGACTCACATTTATGACCATTCCAGTGTCGTTTGATCACCTTTTGCAACCTTCTGACAAGCAAAGTCAATGGGAAAACCAGCTTCGCTGATCAGCCATGTTACTAATTTAACAACTGCAGTGATTCACTTTACCAACTGGGTCAAGAAAAGTCATAAAATGGGACAAATCTTACTTAACAAATTCCTTACTTAGCACAATAAATTTTGGGCTCAATTGTGGTCATAACCTAAGGACTACCTGTAGTTAAATCCATGAAAAAAGAATATTTGTGTTATCTGTTTAGTTTAAATTGTTTCAATGCATCAAAATCAAACATGACTTGGCCCTAATATTTTCCCACATGCACTGTTGACAATTATAAGTATATTCCTTGGTCCAGAAAAAGCTAGGTTCTGCTGCAGTTCCAGAATCTGTTCATGAAAGGAGCTCTGCAACCATTTTGCCCTGATTTTATCTTGAAACTTGCTTAACAGCAGAAATCATTCCAGTGTGAGAAAAAGCATCCAGCGTGAAGATATTCCCCAACCTTGACATAAACAGCACTTCATAAAGATGTCATTTATTGCCATATGCTGAATTCATTATTATCAAAGGAGGAAAAGGCCTAAACTCCTTTGTTTAAATGAATCATTGCCTGGTGCCTAAAGCCTTGTGTTTCCTTGAACATTCTTTCTTATCACCCAAGGCAATTACTCAAAGTTGTAAAAGTAGGAAATACTAAGTTAATAAAAGGGTGCCAGCTATGAAAACAAACACTGCACGTTTTACTTACGCCAAGATGCCAGAGATGTAAAGTATTTCCGCGGTTAAATAGGACAGGTAACTGAACATGAAGACCAAGAGAGGTTCAATGGCAGAAATGTTTTGGGTGAATCGAGTCATAAAAGCCGCCACAAATCCAAAGACGATTCCAAACAGCAGCCCACCAAGACTGACGACAAAAAAGCGAGCACAGCCAGCTAGAATGTCAACAGATTCAATTGTTTCATATTTGTGCATCTGGGTAAAGTCAATGAATATATTGTACAGGACCTGCACAGGAGGAAAAAAAGAAAATATTTTATCCTTAGTTCTCCCCAGTTCTCAAATAATTTCCATTATCCTTTTGACCAGCTATTACAGTACAGTGAATGTTTTGCAGGGAGATGACACCTGCGTGAAAGCTTTTCTTTCTTTCTTTCTTTCTTTCTTTCTTTCTTTCTTTCTTTCTTTGTTTAATATGTCTCAGGGGGCTTAACAGCAAAATAAACTATTTAAAAATATCTTAAGTATTAAAATAATTAAAACCCATACATATCATTCCATGGCCGGAACTTCACGATTATAACTGCAAGCTCAACAGCCCCAGGGCTGCTAGAAAATCCAGGTCTTAACTGCTTTTCAGAAAGTGAACATGGTGGAGGCCATCCTGACCTCCAGAGGTAATTGGTTCCAGAGAACTGGGGCAGCCACAGAGAAGGCCCTCCCCTGCAGGCCCTCCAGCTGATACTGTTTAGCTGATAGGACCTAGAAGAGACCAACTCAGTTGGACCCTACCAGTCACTGGGAGCTGTATGCCAGAAGGCAGTCTTGAAGATAACCTGGCCCTAAGTCATCTAGGGCTTTAAAGGTGATGACCAACATCTTAAACTGTGCCCAGATACCAGTAGGGAGCAAATGCAGCTGCCAAAAAATTGGTGTAATGTGGGTGTATTTAGGTGCACCCACAACAGTTCACGCAGCTGCATTCTGGACCAGTTGTAGTCTCCGAGCACTCTTCGAGGGTAGCCCCATGTAGAGCATATTGCAATAATCTAATCATGAGGTGAAAGTGTCCACCACCTTGGAGAGGTCGCAAAGGCACAATCCAATCCAAAGCCTCAGATGCCACCTTATTCCAGGCAGCCACTAGGAACTTAGATGGCTTGTGGACAAGGGATTCAGGTATCTCCCCAAACTTCTTCTGGAACCCTTCAGGGTCCATTAGGTATCTGGGGTGGAACCACTTAATTGGCTCTGCTTCCATGGAGTGGGAGAGTGGTGCCTTAAAGTCTAACCTCAGCAGGAAATGATCTGATCACAACAAGGGAGAAACAACTATACATCTTAACTACAGATCATATCTCCACTGCCCTGAGAGGAACACCAGGTCAAGTGTTTGCCCCCCCCCCCTCTTTGAGTCAACTCTAAACTACTTGGGTCAGGTCCATGGTTGTCATGGAAGCCATAAACTCCTGAGCCACATCCGAGGATTCGCCAGTGATAGCAAGTTAAAGTCCCCCAGTACCATAAGCCTGGGGACTTCTACCACCAATCCAGCTACCGCCTCTAGCAGCACAGGCAGGGCCATTGTAACACAGCTGGGAGGCAGGTACATCAGCAATAAGCCCAATGGAACCCCTGAGTCCAACGTCAAGAGGAGAGACTCACACCCAACAATCTCTGGGGCAGGGATTCTGCGAGGAAGAAGACTCTTGTGGGAAATAATTGCCACTCCTCCACCCCTTTCCTGGGGTTGCGGCTGAAACCTGTCTGGGCACATTTCTGAGAGGGGGACACCCCCCCCTCTTTCCTGGCCCAGCCAGATCTCAGTTATACATGCCAGGTCAGTTTTCTCCTCCAAGATTAAGTCTCGAACAAGGGGGGCCTTGTTAACAATAGACCTGGCATTAAACAGCCGCAGCTTGAGCCCAGGGTCCTGACATCCCAAGTCACTGGGTATATGAGATGAGCCCAATGAACCAGAACCAAAGGGACTGGAACAAGTATAATGGTACCTCTACTTACACACTTAATTCATTCTGTGACCAGGTTCTTAAATAGAAAAGTTTGTAAGAAGAAGCAATTTTTCCCATAGGAATAAGTGTAAAAGCAAATAATGTGTGTGATTGGGGAAACCACAGGGAGGATGGAAACCCTGTTTCCTCCCAGGAGATTCCTAGAGGCGCCCCACAGAGGCTTCTCCATGCCTTTTCCATCCTTGTTACCTCCCAGGAGATTCCTAGAGAGGCCCCAGGGAGGCTTCTCCCTGCCTTTTCCGGTTACAGTTTCAGAGGCTTGGGTTTGTAAGTGGAAAATGGTTCTTGAGAAGAGGCAAAAAAATCTTGAACACCCGGTTCTTATCTAGAAAAGTTCGTAAGTAGAGGTGTTCTTAGGTAGAGGTACCACTGTAATCGCTTTCAAACAGCTTCTTCCCCGGAAGTGGCTTACCCCACTGCTCCCACCATACCTACCTCTCCCAGTTATAACCGCAATACCCTGGCCCTCCAACTCCCCAGAATTATGAAGACCTATTTTCCCTCCCATCATTCAGTGTTCGATATAGCAAAAACATTCAAACACACTTTTAAAAAATTAAAAATGGTTGCCCAATTCTTATTAAGAAGAAATTCACAACCATTTGTCTGAAATGGTATATAGTTTCCTGCTTAAGCATAAGGTTAGACTAGAACACCTTCAAGGTGCCTTCCAACTCTGTTATTATGCTCTATTAAAAATAATAACAACGCCTGAAAATAAAACTAGGTCTGATTTCATTACAGTATATGGAACCAAGAATGCATGAGATTTCAGTGATATTTATATGCATTTCATTCTCTCCTGCTAGTGGTATCTTTAATTCAGATTGTTGAAAAATGATAATTTGTCATAAATTAGTCATGTTCAGAGACATCAAAGATTGTCATGTTCAGAGACACTAAGTATTTTTTTTGCTGCTGTTTCATTAGACATGAAAGATACTAAATAGAGTGATACCTTGTCTTACAAACTTAATTGATTCCGGGATGAGGTTCTTAAGGTGAAAAGTTTGTAAGACGAAACAATGTTTCCCATAGGAATCAATGGAAAAGTGATTAATGCGTGCAAGCCCAAAATTCACCCCTTTTGCCAGCCGAAGTGCCCGTTTTTGCACTGCTGGGATTCCCCTGAGTCTCCCCTCCATGGGAAACCCCACCTCCAGACTTCTGTGTTTTTGCGATGCTGCAGGGGAATCCCAGCATTGCAAAAACGAGCGCTTCACTGGCAATGGAAGTCTGCAGGTGGTGTTTCCCAGCGAAGGGAGCATCAGTGAAATCGCAGCATTGCAAAAACACTGAAGTCCTCAAAACCCCACCTCCGGACCTCTGTGTTTTGGCGATGCTGCGATTTCACTGAGGCTCCCCTCACTGGGAAACCCCACTTCTGGACTTCCGTTGCCAGTGAAGCGCCCATTTTTGCGCTGCTGGAATTCCCCTGCAGGGATTCCCCTGCAGCATCACAAAAACACAGAAGTCCAGAGGTGAGGTTTCCCATGGAGGGGCGCCTCAGGGGAATCCCAGCAGCGCAAAAATGGGTGCTTCACTGGCAATGGAAGTCCGGAGGCGGGGCATCCCAGCGGCGGCGGTGGGTTTGTAAGGTGAAAATAGTTTGTAAGAAGAGGCAAAAATATCTTAAACCCCAGGTTTGTATCTCGAAAAGTTTGTATGACGAGGCGTTTGTAAGACGAGGTATCAGTGTACATAGAAAGCAAAAGCATGAAATACATTTGCATCCTTGGCTAGAAAGCAGGCTTGCATGCTAAATGAGTGATCTGTATATTTTAAAATAAATGAATGAATGAAAGGAGCATTTTTGCTCTTGCTAAGTAACTTTGTTTTTAGTCAGCTGTGTGAATTTAACTTTGGTGCTATCATTCTGGTCATGGAAAGTCCATCCCAAAGAAATTCATCTGATGCCTTCTGTAATTTTTTCCCCCACTTACTGCACCATTTGAAGGTTTGTTTTGAAAAAAATCCCGTGCTGGATACACTGCAAATTTGTACTGATGGTAGTTTTAACTTACCAGTAGATTTTTTTATTTATATTCTAAAATTTGAGTTTGCCCTTTTATTGTTGTAGTAGGTCTTTAGGGGATTTTGTTACTGGTGAATGCAAACATTATAACAAAATAAACCAACTAATGAGTAAAATACTCTTTATTTGCAACACCCAACACTTAATTCACTGCAATGATATAAACTACAGTGCTTGAAGAAGCATTATCACATATTCTCACTGCTTCAGTAGGCAAATTTGTCTGAGATTGGAAACAAGGTGATATTAGCTAAAATGTGGGTAAGACAGTAGGAGGAATATTGGGGGCTATGGATTAGACTAGGCAGTTGAAATAAATCCTGGGAGAAAAAACAGTAGCAAACAACTTTCATATATTTGGCAAAAAAGAAGCACAACAATTCTAAAAGATGCAAGAGGGCTACTGAAAATGCCATCTGCAAGGACTCAGGGTTGAGTTTTCCCAATGATAGTTCTCTTCTATGGATCAGAATATATGCATATATTCAATTTTCTTTCACCATGTTGGGCTTCCAAAAGACTTGACAGTGTATTAAAGGAATTGGACGTCGCTGTCATTAAACATTGTTTAAGGATCCTGAAGGAGTCCCAAAACCCTCCTTTTAAGCATGGGGGGCAGCTGGGTTACTTTGGGCAATTCATTCTCTCTCAGCCTCCCATTCAGATGTTTAAAAAGTATTTACCAACTTGCACTGGGCCATTGTGGTAGATTATGCTCCAAAATGTTAAATTATTAAGAGGTCTTCATACTGCAATGGATTGATTCAGCTGGCTATAGATAAATATCTGTACTCAAAGCAATCTCAATTAACAATGGTATCACTGAACGTAGTTTAAAACTGAGTGAGAATCATTACTTGATAATGAAAATATGTGATTGGAATTCTTAGTTGGTACAAGATAAACACCATGGTTCATAATGCTTAATGAAATGGTTAGCTGTAAATTAATTCCCAACTGTAAAGGTGTGATTTGTTGCTTAGGTATTTGATTAAGGATCTCCGTTATTGCTGTTCTTCAGCTATAAAGTCAGCATGATCTTTGTAATTAAAGTTTTCTAAAGGCGATACAATGAATGCACTCTTGGTGGTTTATTTGATTGTAAACTTGGCAAATTGTAGGTTAAATCTGTATAATATTGTGTTTTTCACTGTTCATCAAAGTAAGTGTACTAGACTCCGTTTGACAAGAGCACCGGTTCTAATCCTCGATCGGCCACCAAATATATATTTTTATGCCTACTTCAAAAGATTATTAAAATAACAAAAGTGGAATGATTTGTCCTCTTTGGAAGAAAGAGAGAAATGAATACATCTGTGCATTACAGAAACATAGAAACATAGACGATTGACGGAAGAAAAAGACCTCATGGTCCATCTTGTCTGCCCTTATACTATTTCCTGTATTTTTATCTTAGGATGGATATATGTTTATCCCAGGCATGTTTACATTCAGTTACTGTGGATTTACCAACCATGTCTGCTGGAAGTTTGTTCCAAGGATCTACTACTCTTTCAGTAAAATAATATTTTCTCATGTTGCTTTTGATCTTTCCCCCAACTAACTTCAGATTGTGTCCCCTTGTTCTTGTGTTCACTTTCCTGTTAAAAACACTTCCCTCCTGAACCTTATTTAACCCTTTGACATATTTAAAAATTTCGATCATGTCCCCCCTTTTCCTTCTGTCCTCCAGACTATACAGATGGAGTTCATTAAGTCTTTCCTGATACGTTTTATGCTTAAGACCTTCCACCGATATCTTTTTGTAGGTGAGGTTTCCAGAACTGAGCACAGTATTCCAAATGTGGTCTCACCAGCGGGATCACAATCTCCCTCTTCCTGCTTATTATACCTCTAGCTATGCAGCCAAACATCCTACTTGCTTTTCCTACCGCCCAAGCTCATTTTTTTACAAAAAGTTGTAACATACTTACTACAGTTATCCCATCATTTAGTAAGGATTCTCCAAATATCATCATGTACAGTTGTTCATTGACAGACATCTCCTCAAAGACAGTTAAGACAGCTGTTGGATCCACTGCTGATACCATGCTGCCAAATAACAGGCAGTCAAGCAGGCTCATATCCTTGAGGCCAAATGGTGCGATCTGGCAAATTCCATAAAGTGACAATCCAATGCCAAAGGAATTCATGAGGGACCCCATTGCAGACCACCAAAGAATTGAACCAAAGTTTTCGAAAAAGGGACGGGTGGACATAAAATAGCCTCCTTCGAGGATAATGGGTGGGAGGAGGTATAAGAAATAAATGCTGGTAGTCATAACTGGTGGAGATTTGTGCTTTGTGCCAAAAATAATCCCACCAACCAAAATACCCATGGCAATGTGGACACAGTTTTCCGGCATGAAGTGTGGAAGACGATGATAGAGATGGAAGCCTTGAAAGAAAATAAAACCATTATGATATTATATTGGGGTTTGGGGATTGCATTAGCCTGATGAGCCCTGGATAGAATACTCATACTCTTTCTAAAAGTAATAATTTATTGCTCTCCAGCAATAATACTGCAATGAGCCCATTGCTTGAATGAACAGAAGAATTTCTGAGCAACCAAAATGCATCAGGAACATTGAAATAATACACAATCATAGCACTAGACTTGATCAGAAAGCTTTTCTGGTTTTCTGGTTTCCTCGTTGCTTATTTCAGTGATTTTCAACCTTTTTGGAGCCGCAACACATTTTTTACATTTACAAAATCCTGGGACACACCGCCAACCAAAATGACATAAAATGACATTCTAACGCAGTACATATTATACATATAGTTAATAATATAGTTTCTAAATGTATTTATACCCACTTAGTGTGAAACCTGGGCCTGTTTCTATGAACACAAAAGGGATATCCTGGCAGGAATGGTAGTTTGAGGACCCATGTTTAATTTCCCCACGGTACGCCTGACCATGTCTCACGGCACACTAGTGTGCCACGGCACACTGGTGGAAAACACTGGCTTATTTGACCCCTCTGACAGTCATTAAGTGTAGTACCTCATGATTCTTGACAAATATATATATATTTTTATGTACATTGAGATTATCTGCACCAAAGACAAATTCCTTGTGTGTCCAATCACACTTGGCCAATAAAGAATTCTATTAATTGTCATCTGCCGCACGAATCCCAGCGACCAGTTAGGTCCCACAGAGTGGGCCTTCTCCGAGTCCCGCCTTCTCTGTGGCGGCCCCGGCCCTCTGGAACCAACTCCCCCCAGAGATTAGAATTGCCCCCTCCCTCCTTGCCTTTCGTAAGCTCCTTAAAACCCACCTCTGCCGCCAGGCATGGGGGAACTGAGATATTCTTCCCCCCTAGGCCTTTACAATTTATGCATGGTATGTTTGTATGTATGTTTGGTTTTATAATAAGGGTTTTTTAGTTGTTTTAGTATTGGATTGTTACATGCTGTTTTTATCATTGTTGTTAGCTGCCCCGAGTCCATGGAGAGGGGCGGTATACAAATCTAATAAATAAATTAAAAAATTAAAAAATAAATAAATAAACAAATAAACAAACAAACAAACTTTTTTAACTTTCTATTTCTATTCTGGTCTAAGGGTTTTTTTTAAAAAAAAAAAAACTTTAAGTCCATAATATAAAGATTTTATATTACGCAATGGTTTGTGATTCCCTAGATACTTCCAGCTTGCAATTCAGATTGACCCAGAAGGCATCAGGAAACTTACCACAACATGGATTTTCCTTCTGGATAATGAATATCCAAAGCTGCATCTCAGGTCATACTTTAAAATACTTCCTTTGAATCAGAAGATAATGGATTGTGGCCATATCAGAGAATCTGATAAATGGTCTACACAGATTTTGCTGATTAATTGAAGTACACAGGGAGAAACACAGCTTGGGTTTTGCATTCAGCAACCTTGGAACAAATATGTGATCTGTCTTTCTGAGTAAATCGGTGACCATTTGATGTTTGATGTTTTTTGTGTATTTTAGTGTTATGTTTCCTTTTCCTTTCAGTGAAATGGCCTTGTCCTTGACTTAATCCAATATTGCATTATATGTTATCCTCTATTCTTCCAGGTATATTGTGTTGGTTATGACCTTTAAAGCCCTTCATGGCATCGGACCAGAATATCTCCGAGACCGCCTCCTGCCGCACGAATCCCAGCGACCGATTAGGTCCCACAGAGTGGGCCTTCTCCGGGTCCCGTCAACTAAACAATGCCGGTTGGCAGGTCCCAGGGGAAGAGCCTTCTCTGTGGCGGCGCCGGCTCTCTGGAACCAACTCCCCCCGGAGATTAGAACTGCCCCTACTCTTCCTGCCTTCCGAAAACTCCTTAAGACTCACCTTTGCCATCAGGCATGGGGAAACTAAACATCTCCCCTGGGCATGTTAATTTATACATGGTATGCTTGTGTGTGTGTTTGCTATTACATGGGGTTTTTCTTAAATCGTTAAATATTTTAATTAATTGGATTGTTGTGACTGTTTTTTACTTGTTGTGAGCCACCCCGAGTCTTCGGAGAGGGGCGGCATACAAGTCCAACTAATAAATAAATAAATAAATATATAAATTGTGTCTAGAGTGATTTTTAAGAAATATTTTCTAAGCTTCCTTTGTCATAACTTCTGTTTTCCAGCATTAATTTCTTAGACTTCAATATATGAAAACAGCATCAATAAATGTGTATTTTCTTCATAGAAGAATGACAGCAGTCACAAAAGTGTGCTAGCATTTTTGTTCCATGACTCTTAGAAATGGTTTGATAGATAGATAGATAGATAGATAGATAGATAGATAGGTAGGTAGGTAGGTAGGTAGGTAGGAAGAAAGAAAGAAAGAAAGAAAGAAAGACAGAAAGAAATGATAGATATAGATATAAATCAATTAAATAATTCTTCACTATATCAGAACAGATTACACAATTGGAGTCTTCAATATCACCATAAACATAATATAATGTAGAGTACTGTATTCCTTTTTCTGTAAGAAATCTACATATGGTTGTATATTACTCAAATCAATAGATCTTATAAAAGTGCTTAAGAAGTATTCAGTATTCAGGTAAAACACTAGTCACCAAGATCAGTATTCTTAGTGATAAAGAAGGTAAACATCTATCAGGTTATAACATAATTTAAATTAAATTTTATGAATCTACGACAATGGTCAAGTAAAAACTAAATTACTGTATTTAGTTGTGAATGAAAACTAACCATTTAAAATTTTAATGGAATATATTTTCAAGTACTATAGTCTGAATGAAACAAATCATTGCCTTCCTTTTGAAAACGTAAACTTTAAATTATAGGTCTGTTCACAACCATCAGTGTAATGAAACCCATTGATTATCAGTATATTTACACCCAAATAAAATTATATGGTATTTTACTTTGTAAAATCCTCACCATCCATATATACTATTACTGGAAGATGTTTTTTTTTAAAAAAAAAACATTTAAAAATAGAACTCCAAATTGCAAAACAGTCAGTGTGTTTCCAAAGTTAGCAAATTTTAACTTTTTCACACTAAACGTTGCACATGCTCTTGAAGGTGTCTGAATTTTAAAAATTGCAACATAGCTCTAAAGATTTTCACATTCACAATTTCACATTTCAAATGTAAATCGCATGGAGGTTAATTTTGGGTTCATCACAAAGTAACTTTAAGACCTTTAACACTGTATCTGTTCTCAAAGGGTGACAAACGTACTTAATTTTTCAAGCCTCAAGTAGAATCTTCTTTGCAACCTAAATTATCTCACTAAATCGTTATTTCCTTGGTAACAAGCTGATTTTCCCCCTATTTTTTTTAGCTTTACTTTTTTACACCTACTTTTATTAAAGAAACATTTTTCACTCACCTATTTTTGCAAGAGAGGCCAAGAGAATCCAAAGTGTAACTTCATACGGGATTTGCACATATTCATAGTCCAAGGTGAAAATATGTAGCCTCTCATCTCGTCCTGATTCTGTAGCATCAAAGGGTTCAGTTTTAGATAAAACACTAGAATTTGTATGAGTACGTTTCAAAGACTGGACTCCAGCAGCAAAATAACTATCCAGGCTGGATAGCAGCAACAAGCAGCTAAAAAAAATTGGGCACACAAATGTCTTAACAGCCATGCCGAGAAGAATTTTATATGTAGGACGTTCTCAAGGCAGAAATCTTAAACTGCTTTATCTTGTTAAATTCCCATTTTAAGTCACAGTCTTTAGGATTGTTCCAGCTTTATGTAGGCTTTCCTGTCTTGTTGCTTGATCTTCTCCAACCCATTCTTCTAAATTTAATTTAGAAAAGACAAGACTCAATATTTTTCAATATTCTGCTGCCACAACTTTCCATTGAAGCCTTTCACTCCATTTGGAAGGAAAGGAAAAATACAATTTTATGGCTACTGCTACAATTTTTGGTCCGAGACTACTACAACACAATCCACCAGGCTTTCTGAGTTACAAAGAATTCAGAAACAGAGATATTTGACAGGTCTGCCTCCAACAATAGTTTTTCCAGGTTTACGTACAGTGAATCATTTCTGGGTTTGTAGCAGAAACACATTGGATGTTGTGTTAGAGACACCTAATGGAAATCACAAGACTTGCAGCCATGAGAGCCATGAGAGCAATTATGGGCTTACCTAAGTGTGCCCATGTTACACCAACACTCCACAGTCTGCATTGGTTGCCGATCAGTTTCCGGTCATAATTCAAAGTGTTGGTTATGACCTATAAAGCCCTTCATGGCATCGGACCAGAATATCTCCGGGACCGCCTTCTGCCGCACGAATCCCAGTGACCGGTTAGGTCCCACAGAGTTGGCCTTCTCTGGGTCCTGTCGACTAAACAATGTCGTTTGGTGGGACCCAGGGGAAGAGCCTTCTCTGTGGCGGCCCCGGCCCTCTAGAACCAATTCCCCCAGAGATCAGAATTATCCCCCACCCTCCTCACCTTTCGTAAGCTCCTTAAAATCCACCTCTGCCGCCAGGCATGGGGAAATTGAGATATTCCCTTCCCTCTAGGCTTATACAATTTGTGCATGGTATGTTTGTGTGTATGTTCAGTTTTTAAATAAGGGTCTTTTAATTATTTTAAATATTAGATTTGTTACATGTTGTTTCATTATTGTTGTTAGCCACCCCGAGTCTACGGAGAGGGTCAGCATACAAATCTAATAAATAGATAGATAGATAGATAGATAGATAGATAGATAGATAGATAGATAGATAGATAGATAGATACATAGATACATAGATACATAGATAGATACATAGATAGATACATAGATAGATACATAGATAGATACTTGATAGATAAATAAATGAGTTTACCGGAAACCACCAGGATGTGGTTGGGATTAGCAAGGGATCACTTTTAGTTGTTTCTTTCTTTTGTTTAATTCTTTCTTTTGTTTAATTCTTTATTTTGTGGATTTCTTTTTTTTTATTGCCTCAATTGGTTGCAATCTAAACATTGTACCATATTAAACTTGAATAAAAGAGTGCATTTTCATTACAGTATACTATAAAAATATCAAAATGGCTTCATTACACAAACAAACATACAGGTGCTGGTAGATACATAATTATCAGTAGTTATATAATTTCCAATACATTTCACAAAAAAGCCAAGGACTTTAGAGATAATAGCCAAAACCTGGAATTGTATTTGTAAGCAAACAATAGGCAATGGTAACATAGGTCTTACATTATACAGGTAGCCCTCAAGTTATGACCACAATTGAATACAAAATTTATGCTGCTAAGTGAGACATTTGTTAAGTGGGTTTCGCTCCATTTTATTACTTTTCTTGCCACAGTTGTTAAGGGAAAATAGTTGCTAAAATAGTTACATGGTTGTTAGATGGATCTGGCTTCTCCATTGACTTTGCTCATCAGAAAGTCACAAAAGACAATCACATGACCCATCATAAATATGAACCAGTTTTTAAGCATCTGAATTTTAAACACCTGACCACAGAGATGCTCTAAAGTTCATGTGAAATGTGTCATTTTAACATTTAATTTAATTTAAGACATTTATAAGCTGCCCAACTCTTTTCTCACTCTGGGCAGCAAACAAGCAATATGGCAGAGTATAAAATAACAATATAAAACAGTGTAGTCAGTAATGGGCAGCCAAAATTTTGTGGGTGTGGCTTAACAGTCATGTGACTGGGTAGGAGTGGCTTGCTGGCCATGTGACCAGGTGGGAGTGGCTTGAACTATCATCATCATTCAAGTGAACTGTTAAGTCCTCGACTTACAACCTTACCAGTGTTGCTTGCTGGGGTCGCGTTTCTTGTGCTCTCCTTCCTGGGTCACCCCCCAGCCTCAGATTGGGGAGCTAGGTGAACGGGTGCTGCCAGAAGCATAAATACTGCCAGCGCCGCTTCCATCCACGCCTTCTGCTTGCACCTCAGGTGGGAGGTGGCCACATGAGGCTAGAGGGGAGCCGGGCAGGAGAGAGGGAAGCTCATCTGAGGCAAGAAAGGAGAAAAGAAGAAAAAAGCAAGGAGTGTAGACGTAGCAGCAGCAGGGAGAAAAAGGAGAGCCGAGCCGAGACCAGTAATCCAGGAAGTGACAGCCGTCGATCAGCTGGACCTGCGCATGCATCTTCATTTCTGCCGGTGGAACTGCGTTCCACCCTGCCCTGCCTGCTGCCCACCCCTGAGTATAGTAATATAAAATCCCTCAACATTCATTCAATGGACATATTCATTCATTCCCCCCGGAGCTGAGTGGCATAGCTCAACGGCCAAACACATGGTGCGATCATTCAAAAACATTGAACAATCACTGAAAGAATTGTTGTAAGTTGAGGACTACCTGTACTAACAAGGCTGCCCATAGCTAGTCATTTTCTCTTTCTCCAAATGAATCATTAAAAAAAACACCTAATCCCTTTTTTCTTTGCTACCCTCTGTATATGTATGTGTGTGTCACTTTTAATTACATTACAGCCAGGAACACCTTTAAAATGATAAATATGAGTCAAGCAGTTCCGTTACATCCAACAGAATAGCATATAAATAAATATGGCATAAACAATTCATTTCCATTTAACATTACACAATAATGCATTAAATAATTATATTAATTTTTATGAAATACTAAATAAGCAGTTGTTAAAATGTGAGCTGATAATGATCATCAATTGACCTAGTTTAGGGGTGTCAAACATCCGTCACGGTGACATCACATGACTTATTTTTCCCTTCACTAAACCAAACGTGGGCATGGCCAGCATGCGACGCATCTTTCTTGTGGGCTGGGAGTTTGACAGCCCTGATCTAGTAGCTTACAGAGCTCACTTAGACATGGGTGAATCTGTCCATTTTGGCTTTTCCATACCATACTTCTCATTTTTCTGTGAATAAATGTGGCTCTTCTTGTTTCCATATTGGAATAATCTTGCTTCACAAATGAAGTGCGTATTTTTCTATTACAACATTACTTTCCGCAATATGCATTTGGGATTGGGGGAGGGTTTTTTGTTTTTTTAATGGGCTTTATTTCAAAAACAATTGGTAAAATGGATGGCAACATTCACAGAAGTACAATTTTCAGAGTTTCAGTTGGAAGCAGTCATCAGTGTTGGGTTCCTACCTGGACGGGGGGGGGGATGGTGTTCCAGGAGCAAAAATGGAGCTTCCAGGTGACCAGCAGGTGGGCGCATGCGTTGGAGTGAGATATGGCTTCTGCTCATGCGCAGGAAGCAAAATCTTATAAGAGGATGTGCAGGCGCGCGAGATTTCAGTGATTTTCAGTGATATTTTGCTTCCGCGCATGCGCAGGAGCAAAAAAATTGCCAAAATCTCAGGCACCCGCACATCTTCTGATGTGATTTGCTTCCTGCACATGCGCAGAAGCCAAATCTAGTTCTGACATGTTCACATGCCTGCCAGTCAACCGGGAACCGCATCAGTAACGGAGGTAAGTAGGAACCCCCACATGGCGGTCATATTATAAATCAAATGCAAATGAATCTCTCTCAAATTCCCAACTCCAACTCCTAATAACCATTTATAGCTGTAGAGAGTTTTGAACTACTGAGCTGTGGCCTCTATCATATTATACTCTATTTGCTGATCCTTTGTTTCTCATTTTATGTTATCAACACCAACGGTTGCTGATGGAAAATGAAGGCCACTTGTCCACAGCACTGTTGTTGTGTTTCACTGGCAAGTGATACCGTAATTTCTTCCAGAACTGCTTATTAGCTGAAGGGGAGGTAGATGTTCTCCAGGTAATCCTAGGCAAAATCCTGAGGGCTTTCTTCACCTTAGGAGATACTGACGGTGGCTCCTGAAAAGTCTCAACCTGTATTAGGATGGGCTTCATTGTTTTATCTTCCAAGGCAGTGTTGATTGCTGCTTCAAGTTCAAATAGAGCCTGACTATTATTTGCGTAGTTTGGACTCAAAATGATGATGACTCGCCTGCTTCTTTTCATGGCACTTACAATGTCATCAGTGTAGGCTGGCAAAAGAGAGCATGATTAATAATGTACTTTATTTCTTTTTTCATGTCTTAAGAACTATGCCCTGAACTAGAGGTATAAAGCAGCATAAAATTCAACCAAAACAATAAATTCTGAAATTCTAAAATCTGGGAATTTTAAAAATAAAATTCTTCCTCCTTTGCAGCTTATCTATTGTCTCTAGGTCAGGAATGAGTCTGTGTTTTTGGTATTTTCCACTGACCAATAATGGTCAATGATTTTTTACAAACACTGCTATATTTTATTCAAACAGGTCAAATCTTAGTAACTAAGATTTGGGTTTGGGTTTGATTTCACAGGCGGTCCTCGGCTTATGACCACAATTGAGCCCAGCATTTCTGTTGCTAAGTGAGACAATTGTGAGTTTTGCCCCATTTTTTGACACTTTCTTGCCACAGATGTTAAGTGAATCAATGCAGTTGTAATCTAGTAACACGGTTTGTTTGTTTGTTTATTTATATATTATTTAAATTTATGTGCCGCTCAACTCCCGAGGGAGTCTGGGCAGCTTAGAATAAAAGCTAAACATCAAAAATGATAAAAAAAACAGTTTAAAAAAAAACCCATGTATATAAAATCACACATCCCTTTTGTGGCCGGATCAGGAAGATAAACAACATGATCAACAGCCCCAAGCCTACTGGTAGGCTTTCTGGAAGGCCAGTAGGGTGGGGGCAATGGGGATCTCAGGAGGTAGATGGTTCCAGAGATCTGGTACCACCACAGAGAAGGCCATCCCCCACAGCCTCACCAACTGACATTGCTTAGCCAGTGGGACCCGGAGAAGGCCAACCCTGTAGGCTCGGATCAGTCACTGGGAGCTGTGCAATAAGAGGCAGTCCCGATTGTTAAATCTGGCTTTCCCATTGACTTTGCTTGTCAGAAGGCGGCAAAAGGGGGTCACATGACCCTGGGACACTGCAATTGTCATAAATATGAACCAGTTACCAAACATCTTAATTTTGATCATGTGATCCTGGAGATGCTGCAATGATCATAAATGTGAAAAACACGCATCTCACTTTTTTCAGTGCCACTGTAATGTCAAACGGTCACTAAATGAACTGTTGTAAGTCAAGGACTATCAGTGCTTGCAAATGATTATATGTTTAACATCACCCTGACATTAGGCTGTCCCTTTTCTATGATGGGAAGTATTGATGCAGCTATTTTCCTTTAGCCATTGCATGAAATCAAAGAAATAAGTACCTCCCCCTGGAAGGATGTCTCTTTCGGTGAGACATAGCTTGTATCCATAATCGTGTTCTAAAACGAGTGGAAGAAATTCGACAGCTAACAGCTCTTCAGGGCATGGTTCTTGGTTGGCTTCAATGAACTCCGGTTTTGCATAGGAGACAAAAGCATCAAATTCCTTCCAATCTAAAAAATAAACGAATTAATTAAAATGATGAAAAGAAACAAATGGGCATTAAAACTTTAAAAGGAGGAAGAAAAGGCAAAGGAGAGGAGAAGGAAGGACAATTTATTCAAAGTCAGAGAGACAGAGAGAAATGTTTTGCTTGAATTGGCCACTACCATCATGTGTACAAGGAAGGAGATCAGGAAAAGCAGAGATATGCTGGCAATAATGTTTCTGTGCATGCCTGATTGTATATGGGTGTAATATATGAGTCTCCCACTCTCTGTATAAGAAGTAAAAACAGCCACCATAGCTAGGGTGTCTTTTCACCCCAAATCCGTAGCGGCCAAAAAAGCCAACACTATCCTAAGCTGCATCAACAGGGGGATACACTCCAAGACCAGGGAAGTATTAATACCACTCCCCTACGCCCTGGTCAGATCACATCTGGAGTACTGCATCCAGTTCTGGTCACCACACTTCAAAAGAGACATTGAAACTCTGGAGAAGGTGCAGAAAAGAGCAACCAAAATGATTAGGGGACTTGAAACCAAGACTTACGAAGAGAGCTTGCGGGAACTGGGCATGGATAGCCTAGAGAAAAGGAGGGGCAGAGGGGACATCATAGCTGTATACTGGTATATGAGGGGTTGCCACAGAGAGGAGGGGGCCACTCTATTCTCCAGAGCACCAGAGGGCCAGAAAAGGAACAATGTCTGGAAGCTGACCAAGGAGAGATTCAACCTAGAAGTAAGGAAGAACTTCCTGATGGTCAGAGCGATCAACCAGTGAACTCCCCAACTCTGGACACTTTCAAGAGGAGATTGGACTGCCATTTGGCTGGGGTGCTTTAGGATTCCTGCTCAGGTAGGGGATTGGACTGGATGACCTGCATGGTCCCCTTCAACTCTAACAATCAATCAATCAAACAATAAATGTTGCATTTACATACTGTATATAGATGAACTATACTCAAAGGTTTGATGAGATGAGAACACTGAACTAGGCCTGGATTTCAACTTCTTTTTAAACAGAGCCTCGCTATATTCAAACAGGCTATTACCTAATTCTTGCCATGAAAATAAAATAGTAAATAAAAATAAAATAAAAAATCCTATCTCTCACACAAAATGTATTTGTTTTCTAACCATATTCTAATTCATTATTTACAAAATTTTGCTGATAAAAATAACATAGAAGTAACACATGAAAATTTCACAGCTTTCAAACAAATATACATGTCTCTTCTTTCATACAAACTATGTGTCTACCATGCAGAGGTGGTTTCCCCCTGACTCAGGGCAGTTCACCTGATCAGATAGCAACCCGCTGGTGATGTCACGATGATGTCATGAAACTGGTTCAGTTAGTGTTGGTCTGTGGAGGCCGCCACCTTTTTTCGAAATTTTGTTTTGCATTTTTGGGGGGGAATTTGTTTTTCTTCTGAGCATGTGCAGAAGCTGAGTTTCCGGCACTGCACATGTGTCGCCATCTTGTTTTGGGGGGGCTTTGGGGGTGTATTTGTTGGGGGGTTTTCAGCACAGTATGTGCACACTCACATAGCACGTGAGGAAGCGAACCAGCAGCGAGGTAAATTAGAACCCAGCCCTGCTTCTACGGTAGCCCAGTGGTTAGAATGGAGTATTTCAACCTAATTCTGCTGACTGCTGGCAGTTCGAGTCTCATCCTTATGAGATCAATAAAATGAGGACTCAGATTGTTGGGGGCAATATGCTGACTTTGAAAACCGCTTAGAGAGGGCTTAAAGCACTATGAAGTAGCATTGCTATTGCTACATGAAAATAATTTCCAAAAGTCAAAATTTTCCAACAGCAACATTGTGCATTACTGAACAAAGAGGGCATTAAACCAAGGTTTCTGCAATTTCAGTTACGCATTCTACATTATTATTTGACTTAAAATATGTTGAACTAACTCATTGGAGAATTGTACCATTTTTCATTTTACCAGCAGAGGTTGCTCTAAAACAAAACCTGCAAACCAGTGAGTTAACTATTGCATCAATATTCTTAATCCACTAATGGTCACAAATTCTGATCCTGGAGCATTTTCTTATAGAAAATGAAGTGATTCCCATATATAGGCTAGAATGCAGAATATAGAACATGTAAATGGGCATATCGCATCAGTGCTCGGAAATTGTAGACAGAAAATTTACGAATGGCAATTTGTAATACACAAACATCAAGCCATTTTATAATGACTACATAAGAATATTGTGTAAATAAGATATTACCAAACAATTATGATTGCTATTTATTAAATTCATTATGGATACCCACTCCAAAATTTATCCCAACATAAATTACAAAACTGTTAAAAGAATGAAAAATACATGGCAACCTAGACTAAAAATAACTATGCTATTAGAAAACAACAGGGATTTCACAAATACACTGAGCACAGGGCCAAATCTTAAAATCCTTCCAGAATCTCAGAAGACTGGGAACCAATCCTATTTCTGGAGGGATGTAGGTCCAGAGAGAAGAGGCAACAATACAGAAACCACACTTCCTTGATCCCACAAGATGATAATGTTTAACAGAGAGATGTTAAGTGCATTCACGTAGGCAGAAACAATTGGACATAGGCAATTCCTCAAATAACATAGACTTATACCATGAAGAGCTTTGTAATATTGCTTGTGCGGCTGCATTTTGGATGATTTGAAGTTTCCGAACACTCTTCAGAGGTAGCCCCATGTAGAGAGCATTGCAGTTGAAGCTCGAGTTGATAAGGGCATGAGTGACCGTGAGCAAAGACTTCCTGTCCAAATAGGGCCGCAACTGATGCACCAGGCGAACCTGAGCAAACGCCCCCAGGGTGATAGACGGACAGATGAAAGTGTCCTTGGGAGTCAGTACCCACAGCCACTCCATCTTGTCTGGATTGAGCTCAAGCCTGTTGGCACCCATCCAGAACCTGCCAGCCTCCAGACACTGGCACATCACTTCCACTGCTTCACTGAGTAGACATAGGGTGGAGATGTACAGCTGAGTATCTTCAGCATACTGATGGCAACTCACCCTGTGCCCTTGGATGATTTCACCCAGCGGTTTCATGTAGATACTAAACAGCAGGGGAGAGAGGACCGACCTCTGCAGAACCCCACAAATAGGAACCTAGGAGTCGAACTCTGACCCCCACTAACACTGACTGTGACCCACCAGAGTGGTAGGAGGAGAACCACCATAAAACAATGCCTCCAACTCCCAACCTCTCCAGTGGGTGCAGAAGGATACCATGATACCATATTGTGTTATTTAAGTGTTCCCTTTATTTTTTTGTGCAGTGTAATAATTCAGAATTGCTTGACAATAAGAGCACAAGAAAGGAAATGATTTTATCTACTATACACTACTATACACTACTATACAATATTATCTATTATACACTCACTTTTAAAACTGATCATACACTTTAATTATAAAACCAGCTATCTAGAACATTTTATCTTCAGCTTAAAAATGAGAAAGAAACTTTTAAAAGAAAGGATCAAAAGAAGGTGTAAGGGGATGTGTCTTTTTTTTTAAGGAAATGAAAACCTTTGACCTACATTCATTTCCTGAATTTAATACCTCTGTGGTAAACTAATATTAAAAACATCTTAGTTAACAGGATCTAGACAGGTGGGGGTTGAAGCTCTTGCCACTACCGGTGGATTGCATGCACAGCTCCACATCTCTGGTGTGTGCCTTTGTGCATCCAAGTGAGATTTTGCTTTTGTGCATGTGCAAGAAGCAAAATCTCACGAAGGGGTGCACGGGAGCGAAAAAATTTAGTGATTATTTTTGGCTTTTGCACATGCGCGGAAGCAAAAAATTGCAAAAATCTCTCCGGTGTGTGTGTGTCCCTTCACAAAACTTTGCTTCTATGCATGCGCAGAAGCAAAATCTCATTTGGAAGTGCACACGCACATGCCAGTGACACAGAGCTGCACACACAGCTCAATTTTTGCTACTGGTACAATGATGTCAACCGTATTGGTAGAAACCCACTACTGGATCTAGGCAGTAATGGGCAGCCAAAATTTTTACTGCCACACTGTGGGTGTGGCTTAATTGTCAAGCGACTGGGTAGGAGTGGCTTGCCGACCATGGGACCAGGTAGGAGTGGCTTGAACAATCAACATCGTTCAAATGAACTGTTAAGTCCTCGATTTATAACCTTACCAGTGTCGCTCACTGGGGTGACAATTTGCTTCACGTTTCCCGCGCTCTCCTTCCTGGGTCACCCCCCTTATGTCAGGTTGGGTAGCTAGGCAAATGGCCAGAAGCAAAATGCTGCCAGCGCCGCTTCCACACACGCCTTCTGCTTCCACCTCAGGCAGGAGATGACCATGTGAGGCTGGAGGGGAGCCAGGCAGAAGAGAGGGAAGCTCATCCGAGGCCAGGAAGGAGGAAAGAGGAAAAAAGCAAGGAGTGAAGATGCAGCAGCAGCAGGGGGGAAAAGGAGAGCCACGATGAGACCAATAATCCAGGAAGTGACAGCCGCCAATCAGCTGGAGCTGCGCACACATCTTCACTTCCGCCAGTGGAACTGCATTCCACCCCATCCTGCCTGCTGCTCACCCCTGGATCTGGGATATATCAGGAGCAACTCTTCCCTCATTTATCTTTCTCTTCTCCAATATTATTATGAAATCTTCCCAATGTTTCTCTATTGCCTCTGTTTTTGTAGTTTTTAATTTGTAGTTTTTAATTTTGTTGATTGAAGTCATACAGTAATATTGGAAATGTTTGAATGTTGAAGCTTCAATCAAGTGCATAAGAGTTCATCAGATTTTTCTGATGACTTTGATAAAGATTTGCTTCCTGTGTATTTAAAAGGATTATGTCAAGTTTTAAGAAATGTGGGTGTGTGCAGTGTTTTGGTTTGGGGTTTTTTGCTGGTATGGCCTGATTCATACTAAAAATTCCATCTTCCTAGTTTTCCTTTACCATAATTTTCCTTTACCATATTTGATTGATGAGTTATAGGATGATAGCTGTGGGTTTATTGATAATCATTTCTTTCCAAATGATAACGAAACGCTACTATTCAAATTCCATAAACTGTGTTGAATATTGTTGCAGTATACTTCTGCATTGGGAATGGGGGTAAGGGGATTTGAAACATGGTTTCTTAAGTTTCAATCCAATATTTCATGCACTGGGTCAGGAGAGATGCTTCATACCACAACCAGGGATTCTTATAAAAATGAATAATTTGTATACATTGTATTAGTATTCAAAATTTGGGAGTGGTTTGCTGAGATGTCAAGTTAAGACAGTTACAAACAATGGATGAGGTACCGTATGGACAAATATAGGTAAGGTAGGGGAGAGGGACAGGACGGAGGGAGGGAGGGAAAGAGAGAGAGAGATGATAAGAACCAATCTTCTCCCATTAATAATGCTATTGTAAATCAAACGTACTTACCACTCAGAGTTTCATCTTTGGCTATGTAATTCCGATAAAATAATACAAATTCAATCCAGTGCTTATAAACTAGTAGGCCTCCTGAAACCACTCCAAATAGTATTATAATAGTGCCACACAAAGTAAGCAAGAGAAGAATTGCTAAAGAGAAAAGAGAAGTAGATAAAACACAATACAAACTTAATGATGAAAATAATGGTTAATGGTAAAATTCAAGATTAAATATAACAGTTGGGGAAAGGTGTGGTGGGTGTGACCTGAACTTGTTCATTGAATAAATAGATGTATTTTAAAGAACAATTTTGTTTGATTGAAGATAGTCATGTTTACAACACATAAGCTAGTTCTCTTCAGGTGCATCAGCAAATTGTACTTCCATTCATATAAACATCCAAAACTCTAAACCTATATAGGTGTCCATGAACTTAAATTCTTCTATTTTACGCAAACAATTAGAAAATCTAAATTTATTTAGATCTTCTGTGGGTTGAAATTTCTTATTTCTTTGGTACTAGATTCCAGCCAATTTACTACAGCCTGAATTTAATCAATTACCATTTCAACCCCTGAGAAAAAACAGAAGAAATACAGCGGCTTGCTTTTCTGTCAGGGTTTTGGGAAGGAAGATAAAAACACAAGAAGTTGCTGTATTTCTCTAGAAACCAATATGGCAAAGTATTATAGATGCCTTAGAATGCCAATTAGTTGTTTCTGATTTCTGATGTGAAGAAGATAAAACCTGGAGTAAACTACATCTATCACCATAGTATAGTTAATGTTGTGATGACAGTTGTTCATTCTCTCAAGGAATCTTAACCTTCTTCAAGGAAGATTATATATATTTTTCTAAGATAAATAGCAGCTATCAAAGTATGGCACAAGAAGCAGGAACTGTTTTTTATAACAGGAAATTAAGGCTCGTGAAATTCATGTAGATGTTTATCCCATAACATAATAGGTCAGGAAACCAAAGAAAAATGTTAATGAGTTCATATAGAGCAGTGATATTATCTTAGTGGTTTGACAGTTTTACCTTTTTCTGTTTGCCTCTTAAGTTTGATCACTCCAGTAGCATTCCCAATAGAATTTTGGGCCAAGCAGATGAAGCGGCTATTTAGATCTTCTTCAGTTACCTTTATTAGTTTGAAAGTAAGAGTAAAGATTTGTCCATCCAGTCCCTGTGGATGAACTCTAAAAAGAATAATGCTTTCATCAATCATCAGTCATGCTCCCATCTATGTGCAGACATTTGCAACCAATAAATATTTTAAATATGTGGAGTACTCTTACCATGTCAGACATGCACACACAAAAATTGTGGCAGTCACATCTACCAGTCACTTTGAAACTCTTAGCGTATTTTTTTTAAACAAGAAACAGCTCTATTTATAACCATGAAAATCAACATGAATTTGCCACTCACGTACTAATGTTTCTTCTATAACCCAGGTTTCCAATAAGAATCTTAACATGCGATGCACCAACCCATTTTATATTAATTACCCCAATTCCTATAGCTAATTAATATGTTACAGAATATACACAACTGATTGAATAAAGCTAATTAGTGATGGGTAAACTGAACCCGCACAATTCGGGTCCATACCGAATTTTGCGGTGTTCGGTATGCCGAACACGAACATGAATTTTTTTCAAACTTCGGGCAAAGTTCGGGGTCGTGTTCGGCATTCAGAGCTTTGACGTCCATGGAATCCAGGAAGTGATCACCTTGGCGTCCTTAGCAACCTGCCAGTGACATCAAAGCTCTGCCCCCTGAATCTCTTCATGGGAGGGATTCCCCATTCGGATTCAAGTTCGGTTCGGGTTCGGCCGAATTTTGCGTAAATTTTGTCCGAACTTGCCGAACCCGAACACCACTAAAGCTAATGAAAAATTAAACCCCAAACAAGCTTGCTAAACTAAATGACTAACCTTAGGAAAAGTCATGGATCTAAAATCAAACAAGCCACATTAGGATTTAGCAACTGAAGGATAATGCACTTAAAATATTTGGGTTTTATGATATTTATTAATATGGATGTTTGTATTTTATATCTGTTGCTTTTTATATTAGTTGTATTTTATTGTTCTATGTGGCCCAGAGGTACTTTTTAAGAGATGGGTAGCTATATAAATTTGATTGATTGATTGATTGATTAGACTTCTATGCCTCCCTTCTCAACTGACTCAACCGATGAATGAAACAGAGTGTGAGAAAGAGAGAAAGAGAAAGAGGGAGGGAGAGAGAAGCATAATAGACCACAATCCTATACTTCTGACACTATAATTTGCAAGTTCTAGTTTTATAATCTACCTATTAAAACATGCTCATATCTGCATATTTTTCTGCTTGTTATATTTATTTGCAAGTATAAAAAACGAACAAGCAAAAAACACGAATTCTTTTTAACCTTAAAAATTAAAGTTCCACAGTGTTGGGCAAGGTAAAGAAGATTGAGATGGCAATAGAGAATGTACTGGATATTTGTAAAATATTGTAATTTCATCTGCATAGTAGCAAATGTATGAGAAGACGTATATTTTATGTCTGACCTATAGAACAATTTACATACTGAGGAGCACATTTTGTCTTTGAATAACATGTCAGCAGTCCTTCCTTCCTTCCTTCCTTCCTTCCTTCCTCCTTTCCTTCCTTCCTTCCTTCCTTCCTTCTTTCTTTCTTTCCTTCCTTCCTTCCTCTTTATCTCTGTCATTCCTTCCTTCCTTCCTTCCTTCCTTCTTTCCTTCCTTCCTCTTTCTCTCTGTCTTTCCTTCTTTCCCTCCCTCCTTCTTTCTTTCTTTCTTTCTTTCTTTTTGTGTTTCTTTTGATTCAGACAATTTCTTTCCATACCTCTCTTGCTGTATCAGTTGTTTGCTTTTACTGGTTTCTTGGTACCACTCTAGTGAGGAGGAAACATTCATTTCAAAACCAAATTGTGCTTTGCATTCAAGATCAATCGGTTGACCTTAAAAAAAAAAGATGAGGGTGAAGGGAAAAACATTATTCATATTTTCCATGGATCTGAAAATACTTTAGAGTATTTTGCAAATGATTATGAGATTCTTTACATATGACTTGAAAATTTACAGATTATTAATTTTAAGTAGCATATACAAAGGGTCTTCAAAAAAATAATATATGTAGCTCTGGAGGATTTTTTTACAAAAACAAGTCTTAAAGACTAGTATATTTACTATTTTCATTATATTTCATCACACACCACCTCCAATTTATCTTTCATGCATTTGATAGAAAGGACATGATACTGAAGCACATAGGATAATAATTATAGTAGGGGTTTGTGTGTGTGTGTGTGTGTGTGTGTGTGTGTGTGTGTGTGTGTGTAAGTCTTGATTCCTAGCAACTATTTGGACAATTGCAGTTTTCTTGGCAAGGTTTTTGAGAAGGATTTGCCATGTTTTGCTTTCTATGGCAGGGCGAGTGTGAATGGCTTCGTGCCTAAAATAGGACTAGAATTTTCAGTCTCCCAGTTTGTAGCATGATGTCATTTTCCACATACAAACCCGAGCCTCTGAAACTGTAACCAGAAAAGGCAGGGAGAAGCATCCATCGGGCCTCTCTAGGAATCTCCTGGGCGGAAACAGAGCCTCCACCCTCCCTGTGGTTTCCCCAATGCCACGCATTATTTGCTTTTACATTGATTCCTATGGGAAAAATTGTTTCTTCCTACAAACTTTTCTACTTAAGAATCTGGTCCCGGAACAAATTAAGTTTGTAAGTAGAGGTACCACTGTACTTTTAGACTCGCAAAATTATGTTATGTAACCTATAATAAAGATAGAGTTAGTACTCCAGGTTCTTGCCTGGACACCTTGAAGGGTGAACAACTCCACAAATCAGAAAGTCAAAAATATGTTGTACACAGATGCCAAATGGGACCTTTGAATGGGGATCTTATGGACTAAAATGGCTAGAGAAAAGGCACTAACCTACATTTTAATCAGTCTCTCCTTTATTATATTTAGCATTTCAAAATGTAAAAAAGAAAAAGGTTTTCTCCAGAGAGATCATAATAATTAAGGTTCAAACTTATTTAGGGCTTTAAAACATACTATCCAGCACTCAAAATTCTGGTAATGTGTACTCTTGAATTCAGACACTGCAATACTTCTATCACATGCATATCATTAAACTACATTTATTAACTGGTGAATGTACATATGGGAAGCTGAGAATTAGAATAAATTGTAACTTTTCTTCAACTTTTCAGAATAGAATCTTGCTGTTTTGTTAAAACAATAGACAATATGTGATTTAGATCATAAAATAATTAATCCAAAGGTACCCACAGCTACTCCATTTTTGCTAAAATTAAGCTCTGGCTTAGAATGTAATGCAGTCAATGTAAGATACCTATCATCTCATAGGTTGCAAAATAAATGTGAAAATTTAATAATCTTACCAATTTCTACTTCAAGGGTCATGCCATCAGTGGGATTCAAAACCTTTGGAGGATGGATAGTGTCTTTTGCTAAAACATGAAAAATTGTGTGTTGTGAAATAATAGAAAATACTTGTAGCTCAGGTTTTACATTTTGGCAGGGCTTTGGTCTCCCAGCTTGTTTCAATTTAGTTTCTGAACATTTCATTATCAGACTAAGTAACATCATCAGCAGGATTTTCCTGGCCTATTCCTCTTTAGCTTATATGTTCTGTGTGCCAGTGTGGTCATTTGCTCATGTGATTGGTTGGAGCCATCAAAGTTGTAACAAACCTTCTCAGTTCAATTGGGGAAGAACAAAAATCATTGGTCATGCCAATACCACACAAGTGAATTTATTGAAGTCTGCTATTATACCAAAGGAGCAATTAATAAGCTTATTGACTTATATCCATTATATATGTGTCTCTGTGTAAGAAACTAGATCGTTCAAACAACCAATCAACAAGAAAACCAACCAATTGCTCAGAATTTAAATGTAGTTCCAAATGAATAACTAATCACACTACAAACTCACCACAATGGCACACAATGTTATTTATTTATTTATTTGTTTGTTTGTTTGTTTGTTTGTTTGTTTGTTTGTTTATTTATTTGTTTGTTTGTTTGTTTGTTTGTTTGTTTATTTATTTATATGCCACCCTTCTCCTTAGACTCAGGGCGGCTTACAACATATTAGCAATAGCACTTTTTTAACAGAGCAAGGCTATTGCCCCCACAATCCGGGTCCTCATTTTACCCACCTCGGAAGGATGGAAGGCTGAGTCAACCTTGAGCGGATGATGAGATTTGAACCGCTGACCTTCAGATCTACAAGTCAGCTTCAGTAACCTGCAGTACAGCACTCTACCTGCTGCGCCACCCCGGCTCATATGTAGCCCTACTTTTGATATCTCAACCAATTAGCAGAAGAGAGTTATTTCCATAGGCCTGATAGATAACAGACTTTTGAAATCAAGCAAAGAGCAAGAAAATCCCCAATTTTGTTATATATAATAAAAATAATGATTTTCAGAGTATTCCCTAGTATTGGAAAAGATTCCCCTATCCAGTCATTTCTGACAGTAGGGGGCAATGCTCATCTCCATTCTTGGTTAAGGGAGCCAGCATTGTCCAAAGGCATTTCTGTGATCATATGGCCAGCATGCCATGACTATACTGTAAATTTCCCATCAAAGTGATACCTATTTATCTACTCACATTTGCATGCTTTCAAACTGCTAGTGAGCAGTAAATGTCCTAATCTTCTTACACTAATACATACACACACACACACACACACACTGCAAGACAAGTGGCATTTCAAGGTTTTAATTGTGCTTTTTCTTCAACAGAACATTTTCTATATGATATATATATAACTTTCTACTATCTTAGCATGCATAATTGGGCTGCCATAATAATCTGCTATAGAAGATTAGTTCCATCAGTCTTAAACAATAATGCATTCTTATAGTTTTCAAAAATAAAATTAGATCCATTTTGAAAAAGAAGTGTGGTCAGTGATTTATTTATTTATTACCATAAAGATCTCATTTTTTTCTCTAATTTTTAAAAAAAGTTTATAAAACACATGTTTGTATCTTCTGAGTAAACTGCTTTAAGGAATGTCATAACTGCTTAGAGCAATCAGGAATGACAAAGATAAGCAAATAATTGAAACAGTAATTGAATGTTACTATATAATTATAATTTAATTAAATTAATAAATTCTAAATAAGTCTAATATAGTACCATATATTGTAACACCTACTTCACTGCCAAAATGCAACACACTATATGAAAAGATTTATTATGCTGAATTATGTATAGTGACTTACAGATAACACGCACATTCAGTAATGTTCTCATTTTCCATTGTATACCCTGGTCACTCAACATGTAATCACATGTATAAGTACCATTATCTTTATCATACGCAGGACATAGCAGTAGTCGATCATTGTGGAATTTTAGGCCAGGTCTTTTCTTTTGAAGTTCTATTTGTATTCCATTCTACAAGAAGATAAAGATGAGCAAGTCAAATATTATGATGGGTTGAAATGTTCCAATTCATACGTTCTCAAGGTAACTATCAGATACTTCATAACAACTGGTATTCTGGTCCTCAAATGAATTACAAAACTATTATTGTTATTATTATTATTATTATTATTATTATTATTATTATTATTATTATTTATTAGATTAGTATGTCACCCCTCTCCGAGGACTCAGTAATGAAGGGTGTGATTAAAACTTTGGGTGAAAAAAAGGAGTTTTAATTTGGCTTTCTTCCTGCAATAGCTTCCCCTGTACCAGTGCACTACACATACTTGGTATTCCAGTTCATATGAATCCCAATTTTGTTTTGACTACAATAGTTCTTAAAATTAATTAAAATTAAAACTAAATGGCTTTGTATTTGGCCAACCAGTAGCAGCACCTTCCGTTCCTGATTTTGGCTAATCTTGAACTTACAGTACATTGAAGTACCCACAACAGCGGTGGGTTGCTCCCATTTAGTTTGGTTCTAAGAGCCGGTAGCACCAGCAGCAGGAGGATCCACCCATCCAGGATGCTTCTGCGCATACGCAGATGTATCACATGTGTGCCCAAGCATGCACGCGAACCAGTAGCAAAGGATTTTATAGAAACATAGAAACATAGAAACATAGAAGTCTGACGGCAGAAAAAGACCTCCTGGTCCATCTAGTCTGCCCTTATACTATTTTCTGTATTTTATCTTAGGATGGATATATGTTTATCCCAGGCATGTTTAAATTCAGTTACTGTGGATTTATCTACCACGTCTGCTGGAAGTTTGTTCCAAGGATCTACTACTCTTTCAGTAAAATAATATTTTCTCACGTTGCTTTTTTTAATCTTTCCCCCAACTAACTTCAGATTGTGTCCCCTTGTTCTTGTGTTCACTTTCCTATTAAAAACACTTCCCTCCTGGACCTTATTTAACCCTTTAATATATTTAAATGTTTCGATCATGTCCCCCCTTTTCCTTCTGTCCTCCAGACCAGTGATTTTCAACCTTTTTTGAGCCGCGGCACATTTTTTACATTTTAAAATCCTGGGGCACACCACCAACCAAAATGACACCCTAAGACACTTTCCTCTCTTTTTCCATCCCTGTCTCCTCCCTACCCTTGTGTGTGTGTGTGTGTATTCACACTCTTGAACCATTTCCAAAAACAGGTGAGGGCTGGGGTTTTTTTGGTCTCTTATTCTTTGGGTGCTTTTTATCATATGCTTTAAATCAAGAGTCACTTCTCTCTCTCTTTTGTTTCTCTCTCTTTCCTCTCATTCTCTGTCTCAATCATTTTCTCATTTCTCTTTTTTCCCCTCTCCTTTTTGCTCATTTATCTCTCTCTCTTGCTTCCTTTCTCTCTCTCTCTCAGCAAAAAGTTGCGAGACTAGAACCTGAGCTTCCTTTTTCGTGGCACACCTGACCATGTCTCGTGGCACACTAGTGTGCCACGGCACACTGGTTGAAAAACACTGCTCCAGACTATACAGATTGAGTTCATTAAGTCTTTCCTGATACGTTTTATGCTTAAGACCTTCCACCATTCTTGTAGCCCGTCTTTGGACCCGTTCAATTTTGTCAATATCTTTTTGTAGGTGAGGTCTCCAGAACTGAACACAGTATTCCAAATGTGGTCTCACCAGCATTTTATATAGCGGGATCATAATCTCCCTCTTCCTGCTTGTTATACCTCTAACTATGCAGCCAAGCATCCTACTTGCTTTCCCTACCGCCTGACTGCACTGTTCACCCATTTTGAGACTGTCAGAAATCACTACCCCTAAATCCTTTTCTTCTGAAGTATTTGCTAACACAGAACTGCCAATACAATACTCAGTTGAGGATTCCTTTTCCCCAAGTGTATTATTTTACATTTGGAAACATTAAACTGCAGTTTCCATTGCTTTGACCATTTATCTAGTAAAGCTAAATCATTTACCATATTACAGACCCCTCCAGGAATATCAACCCTATTGCACACTTTAGAGTCATCGGCAAATAGGCAAACCTTCCCTACCAAACCTTCCCCTATGTCACTCACAAACATATTAAAAAGAATAGGACCCAGAACCGACCCTTGTGGCACACCACTTGTAACCTGACTCTGCTCAGAATACTCTCCGTTAACAATAACTCTCTGATGTCTATGCTTCAGCCAGCTGCAAATCCATTGAACTATCCAGGGATTAAGTCCAATCTTCACTAATTTATCTGCTGCTAATTTATCAGATATAAATCTGATAATTTATATTATCAGCTCTTTATGTGGAACCGTATCAAAGGCTTTGCTGAAGTCCAGGTAGGCAATATCCACGGCACCACCTTCATCCAACACCTTTGTGACATAGTCAAAGAAATCAATGAGATTAGTCTGACAAGATTTGCCTTCAGTAAAGCCATGCTGATTTGGGTCCAATAAGTTATTGTTTTTTAGGTGCTGATTTATCCTCTTTTTGAGTAGAGTCTCCATCATTATAATCCACTACTGACTCATAAGATCTAAATTTACTTAATTTTTGCAGAAACCAGGGAATATTAGGAAAAAGGGTTAAACTGGGAATTCGAAGAAAATATTCCAGTAGAAACAGTGACAAACAATCTCTCTATAATTTTTCAAACTAATCAAAGTTATTTGTTGTGAAATGCAAAACATTTGAATGGATTCAAAGGAGGCATTACCTTTAAAAAAAAACTTACTTTGTACCATTTCACTGACGACTGTGGAAAATTAGAATAACAGCTTTTTCCTGGGCAATCAAGAGTTATTTCTTGGTCCACAATGAAATAACTGTCATTTTTGTACTTAACTGAACAATTAGCCATATTTTTTGTTTGAACATTTATTAAAATATTGATACATGGTGATATGTTATCCCTGTGTGACACAAAAAGAGATTTCAGGTGAAATTATCCAAAAACTAATTTATACAGGAAGAGGAAAAAAAACAAATCCAATACATTGCTGAACCTGAAATGTACAGTGGTAGCTCAGTACTCATCGTTAATTGGTTCCAGGAGGTGTGATGAATACCGAAACAAATTTTCCCAATGAATAATGTAATGAGTCACAAGGCAGTTGACACTGACAAGTTCTAGGCTACGATGTACCAAACAACCAATAACTGTGGGACAACATTTTTGCATTGATATGCACTGAGTACCAAATTTGATGAATTTCAAAGCAGTTGAATACCAGGTACAATGGCATTATTAAAACATTTTGGAGGAGGGAGTTATATTGATAAGGTCCCAGTATATCCCAAGATTGTAAAGGGGATTTTATTAATGGAAGAAATTGACACAGTGTTTTGAAGATTTGATATGGCACCAAATTGTATGGAGATTGTGAGCATGCCAGTTGCCTGAATACAAAATTCCTATACATTATCTTATCATTGGATAGTTGTATATCCTGCCTTAATTTATCTTGTTCCAGAATTATATTATACAGTATCATATCATTCATGAAGTTATATGGCTATGATCACATTATACAGCATCTGGGTATACTCTTAGGAGCTTCCATTGTTTTCCTGAATTATGATTAATATGAAACATTTAAATAAAAAAAATATTTTACAAAGAATTAGCTGCAGATCATCTCAGATTAAAATAAAAGGCCTGGATGCTATTTATTGTAGAGCTTTGGTCTATCGGCTTAGTTAAAATGGTTTAACACTGTTACAGACTACACTAAGTAGGTGTTTAAGAACTCTTGGAGAAGGAGGTTATAATTTTATTTATTTGTTTATGTGTTTATTTCTTCATTCATTTAATTATTTATGTATCAAATTTATATAGCTACCAATGTCACTCAAAGAACTCTAGTGGAATTGAAGGACATGATCTATTCCAATTATTACCATTCATTTCTAGTTGTTTTGGAAATAAAGATATTTCATGCCCAGGGCCGCCGATAGGGCGGTACTACTGGTAGTGGCGTCAAGGGCCCGGCCAAATTGACAAATGGGGGGGCCCGGATGGTTTTGCCGGCCCCCTGGCGCCCGCAGTAATCTGTGCCCAGTGAGCAGCGCTGAGCTCCAGCTCCTCGTACCAGCCCTCTCTCGGAGCGCGCGGCGAAGGTAGTAGGGAACGAGGGTTGGGTGGTTGGGGAATTCCCTGTAGCTGTAGGCTGCGCACGCCTTAGCCAGCGCACCCCAAAACGCCCCCCCGGCCCCGCACACCCTTTTCCAAGGGTGCGCACGCCACGGCCGCCCCCAACCCCCCGCTCCTCTAGCCCCCTCACGCCCCTGGCTACTCGCCGCTGCCCCCCCGCGTGCCCGCCCACCCACCCGATCCACCTCTCTTTCTCCTCCGCCGGCCAAGGTTTTTCTTGCCGAAAAAAAAAGAAAGAAAACCTTTGCCAGCTTTTTTTTTCTTAATTTGAATGTTCCGGGCGGCCTGGCAGGGACATTGAAAATCACTTTCGCCAGCATCCGGAGAACGAGAGAGAGTGAGAGTGACAGAGCAAGGTAGAGAGAAAGTGAGAAAGAGAGAGGGAGAAAAAGAGGGGGGGAGAAAGAGATAGCAAGAGAGAGAGAACGAGAGAGAGAAAGAGTGAGAGAAAGAAAACAAGAGAGAGAAAGTGAGAAAAAGAGAGAGCAAGAGGGGGAGAGATAGAGAAAGAGGGGGAAGAGAGAGAAAGAGAAAGAAAGAAAGAAAAAGAGAGAGAGATGAGAGAGGAAGGAAGAGAGTGAGAGAGAGGAAGAAAGCAAGATAGAGAAAGAGGAAGGAAGAGAGAGAGGAAGAAAGCAAGATAGAGAAAGAGAAAGAGAGAAAGAAAGAAAGAGATGAGAGAGGAAGGAAGAGAGTGAGAGAGGGCTGTGTTTGACCTCAGAGGGCCGGGGGAGGGCTTGCCCAGGGTGTGTGGCCATGGTGGGCATGGCACGGGATTTGGGGGCAGTAGTTTTAAAATGGCGGGGGGGGGGCAGACACTTAGGCTGTATGGGGCCCCAAAATTCCTGATGGTGGCCCTGTTCATGCCTAAACCACTTCTTCTCCTACCACCACCCACAAATTGCATCCAAAATAATTAAGAAGTGATTCTTCGGATGGTAAAACACTAGCAAGCTAGAAGCTCATTTGCTCAACCAACCTTTTCATACAGGTGTATATTCCAGAATGTTCAGGTTTTATTGGGTTAAACAAAAGTGAATTCCCCAAAGGAGTAGGATTGGCAGTTTTATCACTCAGGTTTATAGTGGATCCTCCATCACTGGATTGCCGAAACCACATCACATGTTTTTCATAAAGAGCAGAATGGTTATAAATTAATGTAGTGTCTGCAGATGGCAGGTCACATGCTACAATAAATTTTTGGTTGCTGATGGCTCTGTACCTCACATTGATAGGCTTTTTAAGGCAATCTGAAAAAGAAATTAAAAAGTCAGTACTTTTTTTAAAGGAATTTTTAGTTATTGTAAGCATCCAGAAACATATGTAGACTTTGCTTTTGAGAAGCAGTCAGGTTCTCAACTAGTAACAATAAGGCAACGGATTGCCAGTGTTTGATATGAATTCCATTGCCAGCCCTAGTTCTACAGCCATGAGTAAGATTAACAAGCTGCATTCCTTAGATCCCCTGAAACAGCTTGAAGACAAACCACAAAAATCTCTGATATCAAAACATTGAGACATTGCATGTTCCAAGCATCCACAGGTCCTGGAATAAAAGAAGTCCATTCACCAACATTCTACTGGAAAAGAAAAGAAAACACACACAAACACACACAAAAATCATGTACACATCTTATTTCATACTGAGTAAATTTGGCAGCATGTAAAAGGGGAAAAAACTAATTAAGACTCCCCTCCCAATTCTAAAAGTCGCCATTTACTTGGTAAATCTATTTGAGGAGAGTAAAAAGGCTGGTATCAAGAAATGGGGTTAAGACCAATGTTCATGCTAATGAGGAAATGAACTCCCCACAAACTATATAGAGCCGCAGCATTTCAAAGAAAATTCTGCAGTTTAAAATATACCACAACTATGTCAGGAAAGAAATAGCTGAATTGTTGAAAACAGATGTTAGACTAAGATTACAGAGTCTGTACCTGATTCAGCATTTGCAGCGGACATGGAATAAGCACATGGGCTACAGAGCTGGGTTTCATGGGTCACTTTATTATTAGGTTAAACCTAGATCTGCAGGGGTAAAAATCGATGGGGCAGAACTTGGTTCCAAACATTCCTGGGCAACTAATGGGCGAAAGCTCCTTGCTGAACAAGGGAAGGTTGCCTTGACCTTGAACTTGACCTTTGCCTTGAACTTGACCTTCCCTTGCTCCCTGCCACAGCCAAGGGATGTGTGAAGGTTCATCCCCAGCTTGTCACCTGTAGGCCTGCGGCAGGTGAACCCTGAGGGCACCCCCTCCCCATCAGCCAGGCTGGCTAACCCTAAGCTTCTGGTTAGGGGCAGCCCATCACATTTCAAAAGTTGCCCAAAAGGAGATAACACAGTTGCTGTTAGCCCCTTTCATCCATCCCATATCACCACCCCCCAGTGACCAAAGGGATTTAAGCCCATTGACCTAGTCTTACTGAAACAAGATATCAAAACACCCCCTAACCACTTCCATCACCCATCACCCAGTGTAGAGTAGGTGAAAAATGGTGGGAACCTAAAGGCAAACCCGACGTAAAAATTCCTACTTAGCCCCCGCAGGTGACACTAGTCACACTGAAACAAGGGGAGGGCATGCAGGTGCCTGCAACAGGGCCGACGAGTCGATCCAGAAAGGAGGGGGAAGCGGCAAGGCCGACCCTTATCTAGGGCCTCACCACTCCGCCCCTCGTCCCAACCTGCCCAGCACTGATTGTTGAGCCTGCCAGGAGGTCACACTTTCTCTCTTGCAACCTCCCTTCCTCCTGGCCAAACCGTGGTTGCCGTGTGCTCTCCAGCCACTGCCGCAATGTCGGCCCGGCTCTAGCGGTCGTCCGCTCTCAGTTCAAAGATTCCACAAATGCAACTTATATTAAAGAGATATTGATTTTCAATATGTCTTTAATATACATTCAATCTATCAACCCCAATAAGATCAGCACTGATTTATGATGTTTCTTCAGGATTTCTAACTGGAACTTCCAGAATGATCAGGAAATGTTGGGAATTAAACTCAGAATCTTTTTTTCAGGTGAAGTGGGTTCTTTGCATTGAATCTTTTAATTGAAATCTTTTAATCAACAGAAGCTGATTAAAGATAACCCTTGTTTTCTATTCAAGACCAACTTTGATACTTTCAAAAGAGGATGGAATTTTGAAAAGTGAATAATGGACAAGAGTGATTCACTCTTGAAAAGTTGACGTGCACAATAAACTTTTTATTCCTGGCCACTGATCTATGAAACCCTTCCTATCTACAAATCATTAAAACCATTAAACATCATCAAATAAAAAATAAATAAAATCTGCTTTTGTGAAAGTTATAAGATTACACTTTAGGTAAGAAAATAGGTGTAATGGTTCTTTCAGAGCTTGGGTCCAAGGAGGACAAGATGGAGCTAGGGCAGATAGAGGAATGACCAGAGGAGCAGGATGAAGCAGTCCCAAGTCCCTCCGGCCTGGGAAGAGTCGCCAGTGAAGGAAATACAATGCAGGATGGAGAAGTGGTCTGGCAGTGGAGGAGAGTAGTGACAGAGCTCAGCGATGAGAAATTACAACCTCCCGATCCCTGAGCATGGAGAATGGAAGAGCAGGTGGGATCAGTGCAGGGTGACCCAATGACTTGGGGAAGGACGTCCTGTCCCTCTTCACAAGGTTCATCTAGGGAATGAGATTTAAAGAGATGCTGTTGGAAGGGGCACTTGTCAGAAAAAGTGTTATCTTTATCCGGTATCACGTGCTGTTACCAATGTCCGGATACTTTGTTTGCCTTGCTCTGCTTGCCTTGCTTGCATGGTCTGGCTTTGTGCGAGTTCGCAGCAACACAGTTCTGCTCTGGGTTTTGCTTCAATGCCATTGAACAACACAGCTGAAACAAAGGCTTAACTCCCCTTTATTTCTTGACCTATCCAGATTCCTAAGAGATCAGTAAGGGGCGAGTACAAGTGCACTAGAGTGCCTTCCGTCCCCTGTCCTATTGCTCTCCTATATCTCCTATACCTTTCTTCTATTCCTATATCTCTTCTTCTATTCTTTCATTGATATGTTCTATTACTATACCTTCTTTTCTATTATTTCTTAGATATATTTTACTATGAGTATCTCCTCTATAACCTTCATCATGTATTTTACTATGTGTATATAGATATATACCCACTAAAACCCTCATTGTGTATTGGACTAAATAAATAAATGAATGAGTGAGTGAGTGAGTGAATGAATGAATGAATGAATGAATGAATAAATAAATTGTGATGAGGACTCCATGGAACCAAATTCCCTGAATTGTGGCTGTTCTCAGAACTGTGCTGTTCCTCTAGACTAACAGCAGCCAGGAAATATTGGAGGTGCGTGTTTGATAGTCTAAGGGTAAAGTTTTGGGCGTTAGGTGATGGTACTACATAGTAGTGAGTTCCATGCATCAACTACTTGGTTACTAAAGTCATATTTCCTACAGTCGGGTTTGCATGGTTTACTTTAAGTTTGTATCTGTTGTGTGCTCATGTGTTGTTGTGGTTGAAGCTGAAGTAGTCATTGACAGGAAGGACATTGTAGCAGATGATTTTATGGGCTATGCTTAGGCGATGTAGTTCTAAGCTTTCTAAACCTAGGATAGTAAGTCTAGTTGCATAGGGTATTCTGCCTTATCGGAAAACTGAGAAAGAAACATCAAACGATGGAGATTTTCAGTAAGTGTAATAATATTGCTTACCAGTAACAGTAATATCACCAGCTTCTGTTTTTGCCACAAGCCATAGAAAGCACCAGAAAAAAATAAGCATTGTTGACTAAGTTTTCATTTCTGCAGTGATGAATCTTTGGCAGTAAGCTCTAGTGGTAGACATTGAAACTCTTTTCATTACTGTGAAACAATCAAATAAAGTTACTTGAAAATAATTTATTCCAGGTAGCTTCTACCTGGAAACTGTATAGAGGTAAGCAGAAATTATTTCATAGTTACTGGAAAGGGATTTCTTCTAAAATATATTTTTAAAGCATGGGACCCGTAAGGTTCACAAAATCGTAGACTCATTAGGACTGGAAGGAATTAATCCAATCCACTACCCCTCACAAAATTGTTGTCCAATCTTTTCTTGAAAATCTCCAGGGATTAAACAGCTATAACTTTAGGAGACACACTATTCCAATAATTGTACTTATTGTCAAAAAAATTTCTTGTTAGTTTAACATTGGATTTTCCTCAGATGAGCTTTCATCCATTGCTTGTTGTTCTGCTCTCTCATGTGCTTTGAAGAATAAATCAGTCTCCTTTTCCCTGTGACAGTCTTTCAAGTGTTGGAAGACAGCTATCATGTCCCTCCTACGCCTTCTCCTTTGTTAGACCAAACATACATACAGTGGTACCTCTACTTAAGAACTTAATTCGTTCTGTGACCAGGTTCTTAAGTAGAAAAGTTTGTAAGTAGAAGCAATTTTTCCCATAGGAATCAATGTAAAAACAAATAATGCCATTAGGAAAGAAATAAAAGCTTGGAATTTGGGTGGGAGGAGGAGGAGGGAGAAGAGGAGGAGGAGAGTCATTGCCAGAGGAAGAAGGTGAGGTGAGGTGAATCAAAGAAATCCAAAACTTTAAGGCTTAAAAAAAAAGAGGGACTCTGAGGCGGCGAGGAGGAGCACGCACCTCCCATACACCCAGCATGAAGCTGCCTCCCATACACTGCCTCAGAGAGAGAAACCCAGCTGGGCAAGAGGGGGGAAACCTCCCACTCCTTTGACTGAAAGGCAGCTGCTGCTGCTACTGCTACCTGCTTCCTTCCCATGCTGAAGGGCTCCCCTCTCCTCTCGCTCGCTCACTTTGTAGCCGGCGCTTTTCCTTCACTGTGGTGACTCCTCAGTTTGGCTGAAGCCTAGTTGATCTGGCTGAGGCGAAGCCCCCCTTTTGCCTTCCATGCCCAGACGCTCCTGGAGGCAACCTTGTGCCAGGTGTATGGGAGGCAGCATGAGGGAGTCACCACAGAGAAGTGGTTTATTCCCTCTCCAAGCGCCCAGAGAAAGGAAAATGCTCTGTTCGCTCTGGGAGCGTTTCTTTTCTCTGGGCGCTGGCAGTGGTTTATTCCCTCTCCAAGTTCTCAGAGAAAAGAAAATGCTTCGTTCACTCTGGACTGCCAAAGGCTCCTTAAGTGCCACCGAAATGCTCCTCTCGCAGACTAGAAAAGCCTGAGATAGTCGGGATTAAAGGAGGAAGGGCAGAAAACTGGCCAGGCCTTCGTTCCGCTCTCAAATTTCCTGGTGAATTTTTCTGGGCTCGGGTTCTTAAGTAGAAAATGGTTCTTGAGTAGAGTCAAAAAAAATCTTAAACACCCAGTTCTTATCTAGAAAAGTTCTTAAGTAGAAGCATTCTTGGGTAGAGGTACCACTGTAGTTCCTTTAGCTGCTCATCCTATGGTTTAGTATCCAGACCCCCTTATGTTCTTTGTTGCTCTTTTCTGCACTGATTCATAGCTACAACGGTCACTATTGTATTAATTTTTATTAAGAAAAAACAAGGGATTATACTTATAGCTGCTATAAATACGAAATTATAAAAATGCCAAATACAGTTTAAACATCTGACTGTATGACAATCCAACCAAAATAATAATAATATCACATGTGTCTATTCTTTTTTATACTATCTCTTTAAGGAAAATTTCAAAAGAAACATATGAGAAAATATGGTTGATTTACAAATGAATATAAGATTTTCTCCATGAAGCTTTTTTAAATGAGACATCATACAGAGCACAACAGAAGCTTCATTAGAATTGATTTCATTTGGGATCTCAGAAATTAGAATTATTACAATAGTCTAACACAGAAAATTTACTTAATTGAGATACTACATTTATAGATATATTTAGTGAAACAAATCCAAAGGCTTTTTAAGCCAACTACTTGCATTCAAATAAATAATAATAATAATAATTCAAATAGTTAAATTAAGGCATTCAAAGGAAAAGAAACAAATATGTACATATTATTTGTGACATTTTTAAAAATCCATATAATATGAGGTAGTGAATCTGAGAAATTATAATTTGAAAGGGAATTATTTTCTGCATTTAAAAAAATCTTACCTTTCAGTCTTATCAGATGCAGTTAAGTGTTGTGTTCCTTTCTAAACCGAATTTCGTATGCATGTTTCCTTTTAATCAGCTTCCTTGACCTCAATGTCATCATTTCTTCCCCTTTTAGCAAGTCATGTTTCCGGCTTCATTTTATGAGCAAGAAGTGAATCTGTATTTTCCTATTATACAATACGAGTAGGGGAAAGCAGGGGAGAGCAGGGGTGGTGTAAGATAAATGTGTCCATGCAGTCACAGAACGTAGCCGAGGCTTGACTTTTTAAACAGGGAACTTTTATTTTATTTATTTATTTATTTATTAGATTTGTATGTCTCCCCTCTGCGTAGACATATTTTGGCTTTTCCGGTACCATTCCAGCTCAGCTTAAATAGAACAAGAACCAAAGTTCTGAAATCTCCTTTTATAGTGTGGCTGTCAGAAAGCAACCAATCAAAATAATTTAACTTCCCTCTCGAAAGGCCTCTTGTGCTTAGCCAATCAGGCTTTAGCAGTGTTGGTGAACCTTTTTCCCCTTGGGTGCCGAAAGAGCATTCGCGCGCACTATTGCACATCCGCGAGTGCCCACACTCATAATTCAATGCCTATGGAAGCTGGAAACAGCTTGTTTCCCAACTTCTGGTGGGACCAATAGGTTCATGTTTCACCCTCCCCAGACTCCAAAGGCTTCCCCGGAGCCCGGGAAAGGTGGAAACACCCTCCCCCATCCCCCCAGAGGCTCTCTGGAAGCCAAAAACACCCTCCCAGAGCCTCTGTGCAAGTCATAAATCAGCTGGCCAGCACATACATGCACCTTGGAGCTGAGCTAGAGCAACAGCTCATGTGCTAGCAGATATGGCTCCACGTGCCCCCTGTGGCACCCGTGCTATAGGTTCGCCATCACTGGACTTTAGCATCAGCATTCGTGGCTGGTTGTAAGTTGAGGATTTGCGTTTCTGGTGGGGTTGTAAGTAAAGGACTTAACAGGTGGAGTGGTGGGGAGGTGGGATCTATTATTACACAATCAACTACTTCCCTTATTCATTCATTCATTCATTTATTGGATTTGTATGCTGCCCGTCTCTGTAGACTTATGCTGATCCCCCACTGTGACCCCAGGCTGACTGGCACAACCAGGTCTTTAGGACCTTACAGAAAGATTGGGGCTAACCTTATAGGCGAGGGAGGGCAAGATGTTCCAGAGGACAGGAGAGAAGAGTCTTTTCATGAAAACAGGAATAGCCCATTTGAGAAATCAGTCTGGGATTGTATGTACATTTCGCTTCAGAAGTGCATGCAAGTCACTGTAGCTGGAAAGAAAGAGGAAATTCACAATTCATATCTGATCAAAATGGATTTAGATAATTTATAAAGATATGAGGATGGCGAAATAAAACAGCACAAGAACCTTGAACAACAGCACTGGAAATTGTCAGCAATATTCTCTGTAAAAGGATAAAAGGTAAAGGTTCCCCTTGCGCGTGTACGCTAGTATGTATGTCTAATTGGCTAGTCATCTAGAACAGCTTTCCCCGAACACCATCACTCTGCTAAATAAATAATTTCCTCACCACTGTCAAACTATTCACTAAGGCTGCATTACTATTACTATTGGTCTTCTCATTATTCCTATCACCCATCTCCTCCCACTTATGACTGTATGACTATAACTTGTTTCCTTACAATTTATATTAATATTGATTGTTTCCTGATTGCTTATTTGTACCCTATTACAATAATTAAGTGTTGTACCTCATGATTCTTGACAAATGTATATTTTCTTTTATGTACACTGAGAGCATATGCACCAAAGATAAATTCCTGGTGTGTCAAATCACACTTGACCAATACAGTATTTCTATCTAGAATCCTGAAATCATCAGCAAAAAAATCATGTGTATTTGCCAATTAATACACTTCAAGTTGAATTTTTACCACCAGAAAAGGAGAAAAACAGGCATTCACACGAGCAAGACAAAAGTTCTTTTTTCCCCAAAAGTTTTTAATTTTTCTCTACCATTACAATTATACAACATATCACATATACCTTCATTATAGAATAATAATCATATATTATCTCTAAAAAACAGTAACCTTAATTTACAAAACAATTTTAAATTATAATGCTCAGTCTGTCCACTTTCCATCTCAGATGGGTATTCCACCTCCATTTCCTACTTTCTTACTCCTTCTCTCCCGTCTCCTCTCCTTTCCCTTCCATCAAAATTGAACGGGTCCAAAGACAGGCTACAAGAATGCTGGAAGGTCTTAAGCATAAAACTTATCAGGAAAGACTTAATGAACTCAATCTGTATAGTCTGGAGGACAGAAGGAAAAGGGGGGACATGATCGAAACATTTAAATATGTTAAAGGGTTAAATAAGGTTCAGGAGGGAAGTGTTTTTAATAGGAAAATGAACACAAGAACAAGGGGACACAATCTGAAGTTAGTTGGGGGAAAGATCAAAAGCAACGTGAGAAAATATTATTTCACTGAAAGAGTAGTAGATCCTTGGAACAAACTTCCAGCAGACATGGTTGGTAAATCCACAGTAACTGAATTTAAACATGCTTGGGATAAACATATATCCATCCTAAGATAAAACACAGGAAATAGTATAAGGGCAGACTAGATGGACCATGAGGTCTTTTTCTGCCATCAGTCTTCTATGTTTCTATGTTTCTATCCTATCTCCCCCTTCCTTCCTTCCTTCCTTCCTTCTTTCTTCCTTAGCTCCCCATTTCCTCTCTCTCCTTTTCTCCTTCATTCCTACTTCCCCGGAATAGGGGTGGCATACAAGTCTAATAAATTATATTTATTATTATTATTATTACTTCCCCCTACACCCTCAAAAACCTTTCTATGATAGGAATATTTATAATTCAATTATTTAACAGTCTGAAAAAGCTAATTTTCAACCTCTAAATTTATCATAACTCTCCTTTATTATATCTCTATGTTCATTCCATTATATTTGAATTTTAGGTATATGTCATTTATCTAATGCTTCCTCCTCTATCCAGTTTCATCATCTGAGTCACACCTATTATTTCACTTCCCTTCCTCCAATTCTTATTAAATTTAATAATTAAATTTCTATATATATTCTTTAGATAAACATAAAATTTCACTCGAAATTCATCTACATATTTTAGGGTGTTTTTCCTCCTCCTTAATAACAGAACATGAAACTTGAATAAAACTCCAAATATTTTAAAAAAATCTCTAACATTAAAACAATAAATATTGTCAATCAAAATTCAAAGTCCAATTATTTCACTCTAATATAATTCTAATTCAAATAATAAACAATAAAGTCAGACAATTCTTCTATACATTTAAATATTATTTTCTATTAACTAAGCTACTTGAATTTAATTTTCCATATACATTTCACCTTTATCTAATTTCTCAAATTATTTATTCCAATTAAATAAATCTTATATTCAATGCTTCTATCCATTTTCTATTTCAACCCAATCATAAAATTTATCCCAGATTTTATAAAACTCCGAGTCTTCTTTAGCCCTAATTCTCATTATCGTTGTTTTTTTAACTTGCTCAAATTCAAAAGACAAGAAATAGTTATAAAATTTCTTTATCAAATTTTCTTCTGTTCTCATTATTATTTTGTCCAGTTTTGTTTTTCCAAATTTATTCCTCCTCCTTTCCAAATCTTGCTTGTAGTTGCATCCTCAAATACTAATCCATTTTTATGCATTGATTTTTTAGTTCTGTTGTGGATTTCAGCTTGAGTATTTTTAGCAAAATGTATCTCACAATATAGTCCCAATTTGTTCTAGTTGGGTGTGTCAAAGTCTCATAAAAATTCTATATATGTCAGATCATACAACTGGAGCAGGGGTAGTTTTGTCTAAACTGATTGACTCATTTTTTTTCCATTATCTTAAACTGTTTCCTGTTAATATCTTACTTTTTAGTTTCAGAGGCTTCAGATCTCTTTCCTACAAGACTTCATGGAACTACCTACAAGGTAAACAATATGATTTTGTACCTCTTTTAAAGCAAATTATACTGTGCTATATGCACATATTTTAAGGCAAGAGAGTAATGATCAGAAGCCTTCTGCAGAAGCCTGCAGAAAGGTTTTATCCTTCCCTGTGCTGCAGGCTGGATGAAAATCATCTTGCCTTCGAATAAAGTTATCATTGACACTATGGGCATTTGTCCATATACACTGCTCAAAAAATAGATAAAGGGAACACTTAAAAAATAGAATATAACTTCAAATAAATCAAACCTGTGAAATACAACTGTCCACTAAGGAAGCAACACTGATTGACAGTCAATTTCACATGCTGTTGTTCAAATGGAATAGTTATGCAAATGAAATATTCAATGAGAATATTTCATTCATTCAGATCTAGGATATGTTATTTGAGTGTTCCCTTTATTTATTTATTTTTTTGAGCAGTGTATGTATGTATGTATGTATGTATGTATGTATGTATGTATGTATATATATGTAGATTGTTCTGAGTTCGGGTTTTGCCCTGTGTAATATTTTGCATGTTTATGCGACGTTTCGGCGAAATCACATTCACCATCACATTCACCATATATATATATATATTTGTTTGTTTTCGTAGATTTTCACGGGTACAGGTATGACGGTCTTGGTATATTCGGGTTTCTTACCGTGTAGGATTTGGAAATTTCTGGTGACGTTTCGACGAGGTCTCACTTGTCATCTTCAGGCTGGTGTTTCTGTCCTTGTTCTAAGGCGAACACTGCGAGACCTGAGCTGCCTTTCTTCTATAAATACTGGTGGCTGGGTGTGGTTTGATGGCTCAGCAATTGCCTGCTGTGTAGAAACTTCCTGGTGAGTCAGCGGGGTAACATCTGGGGTCGTTGATGTAGCTGAGGTATGCTGATTAGTTAATGGTTGTAGATTAGGCATGATATCCTGAATAGTTGGAACTTGCAGGCTACTATTCAGGATATCACGCCTAATCTACAACCATTAACTAATCAGCATACCTCAAAACAATGTTCTTTATCACAAAATTCAAAAGAAACAAAGCACCCTTTTTGTATTGCAAAGAGCACTCTTCCCCAAAACAACCTTGTCGGCTGTACAAGTCCCTTAATCAGTCCTTAAGTACTTAGCTAGTAGCTGTGAAGAAACGTCACAGCCCTCCTTCTTCCCACAAAATGAAACACACACACACTTTACTCTGCTTTGGTGTCAAAAGTTCAGACACAGCGAGGCACGATCCTGAAGAACTGCGATCAGATAATCTTCCACAATGGCCAAACTAGCACCCTGCTATTTATAGCAGCAGCTCTAATTACTAGAGCACCACCCAAACACAGGTGGCCTCTCTTATCTCCTGTAATATGTCCTCAATTGGTCTCTTCGATGCATAAGTCTGCGCCTGTGTGGGTCTAGCACTTTGTCATCCGAATCGACCGAAGATAATGGTGACTTTTCGCGAAGTTTGAACCCACGAAAATCGAGGGAACACCGTAATGAAATTTTAATACAACAAAAAGTCAATTTATTTAACAAATGTCTAACTTGGAAATCACAGCAAATCAATGTCTAACACACATTTACTCTTAAAGTGGCCTTTATTCCACCCAGACCAGTGGTGGGTTGCTCTCAGTTCGGCCCGGTTCTAAGAACCAATAGCACCAGGGGTGGGAGGCTCTGCCCACCCACCCAGGGCATTTATGCAAATGTACAGAAGCATCGCACAACAGTGTGCATCAACTGGTAATAAAGGATTGTAGAACCCACTACTGACCCAACCTACATTTTCTTGGTTGTCTCCATGCTTCTCTGCTGCTTAAAGTTTTGTGTGTGTGTGTGTGTGTGTGTGTATGCTGAGAAGTGATTATGGAGAAGTGATTATGGAGAAATGGTTTTCCATCACAATCTGGAATTGCATAACAAAAAAAGACATGGGTTCAAAGTAAAGAAGTGGGGAAAACCAGGACAAATCAAAATCAGTGTTTATGACTTTAACATTATTTTATTACTGTCACAGAATAAAAGAAGCCTTCAAGGACTTGAAAACTCTAGAGGATTTGCAATCAGAGATTATAAAACCTTTTATTGAAGAATTTTGTCCTGGAGAGAAATATTTTATGTAACGCGAAATGCCTCTATTAAGAGCATCTAGTATTCACAATCCATCAAATTTAATTTATCATATATAACAATGAGGAAATCGAGGGTAATAAGTTGCTATATACAGTGATACCTCATCTGACAAACGCCTCATCATACAAACTTTTCGAGATACAAACCTGGGGTTTAAGATTTTTTTTGCCTCTTCTTACAAACTATTTTCACCTTACAAACCCACCGCCGCTGCTGGAATGCCCCACCTCCGGACTTCTGTTGCCAGCAAAGCATCCGTTTTTGCACTGCTGGGATTCCCCGGAGGCTCCCCTCCATGGGAAACCCCACCTCCAGACTTCCGTGTTTTTGTGATTCTGCAGGAGCAGCGCAAAAATGGGCACTTCTCTGGCAACGGAAGTCCAGAGGTGGGGTTTCCCAGCGAGGGGAGCCTCAGTGAAATCACAGCATCGCAAAAACACAGAGGTCCGGAGGTGGGGTTTCCCATGGAGGGGAGCCTCAGGGAAATCCCAGCAGTGCAAAAATAGGTGCTTTGCCTGGCAAAAGGGGTGAATTTTGGGCTTGCATGCATTAATCGCTTTTCCATTGATTCCTATGGGAAACATTGTTTCGTCTTACAAACTTTTCACCTTAAGAACCTCGTCCCGGAACCAATTAAGTTTGTAAGACAAGGTATCACTGTATTATAAATGTATTTTAGTCACCTTGTAGCAACAGCACTATGTTAGATGAATTTTCTCAGGCTCATGCCAGCCTGATCTGATAGATCTATACAGCACTCCATATTTTAAAGCAAAGTGATGCTTCAGAGAACATATGGGGAACCTATTAAGAGTGAGTTCTAACTTACCTCACTGCGAGTTCGCTTCCTATCACACTGCATGGCTGCATGCACATTGCATGCCACATGGCCATGCCGCATGGGTGCACTCATATGCGCAGTGCCAAAAACTCAGGTTCTGCACATGCGCAGAAGCAAACCCCAGCAAAAACTAGCCCAAAAAAGCCAAAAATAAAAAAGATAGGGGCTAGGATTTGCTGAAAAATTGACTTCAGTGCATGCACAGAAGCAAAATATAGCAAAAAATAGCACCAAAAAAGCCAAAAAGAAAGATGGCAGCGGCCATAGACCAGCACTTACAGAACTGACTCCATGATGTCACTCCTGGTTTACTACCATAGAAACATAGAAGACTGACGGCAGAAAAAGAACTCATGGTCCATCTAGTCTGCCCTTATACTATTTCCTGTATTTTATCTTAGGATGGATATATGTTTATCCCAGGCATGTTTAAATTCAGTTACTGTGGATTTACCAATCACGTCTTCTGAAAATTTGTTCCAAGCATCTACTACTCTTTCAGTAAAATAATATTTTCTCATGTTGCTTTTGATCTTTCCCCCAACTATCTTCAGATTGTGTCCCCTTGTTCTTGTGTTCACTTTCCCATTAAAAACACTTCCCCCTCCTGAACCTTATTTAACCCTTTAACATATTTAAATGTTTCAATCATGTCCCCCGTTTTCCTTCTGTCCTCCAGACTATACAGATCGAGTTCATGAAGTCTTTCCTGATAAGTTTTATGCTTAAGACCTTCCACCATTCTTGTAGCCCATCTTTGGACCCGTTCAATTTTGTCAATATCTTTTTGTAGGTGAGGTAGAACTAGTTCTATAGAACTGGCTGGAACCTTTAGGAACCCACCATTCATACATATGCAGCACCAGACTCCAACTAGAAGCCATTCTCAGTACTCTTAATATAAAATTAGGACTTCAGAGAATGCACCAGTGCTTTCAATAGTTGTAGATGATACGTTCACAGTTATAGACAGCATGGGTAATTAAGGGTAATGATAGCGTGTAGTTTCTGTAAAAGCAAAGTATTGCTGCTGCAGCTGATTCTTTTAAATATATTTCACTGATTCCTGCCCAAGTTAAATAACTCAAGACCCAATGAATTCACATGTATTAGGTATCTTTCAATGCTTTCTTTCCAATATCTCTCTCACACATATATAAACAGAGCTGGATTACAAGTGTAGTTCTTGCTAATTGGGGACAATGCAGGGGTGAAATCCAGCAGGTTCTAACAGGTTCTGGAGAACTGGTAATGGAAATTTTGAGTAGTTCGAAGAACCAGCAAGTACCACCACTGGCTGGCCAGGAGAGTGGGGTGGGAATGGAGATTTTGCAGTATCCTTCCCTTGCCACACCCACCAAGCCATGCTCACCAAGCCACATCACACCCACTAAACCAGGCCCACACAACCAATAGTAAAAAAATGGATTTTACCACTGGGACAATGTAAATGGTAAATCTTTCAACATATGCTTGCATTTTATGCATCATTCTAGTTAATGTTGCAATGTTTTGATTATCTCTCTTGGGCTTCTGATTCATTGTCAGCATCTGCTGCATTTAGGGTTCAAACGCCAATAAAATACAAGGAAAACACGATTGTTCTTTGACAGGTTGACATTGGACCCTCACTTCGTAAATAAATCTGCAAGGCAGAAGTACGGCATTATGACATATCATGTATGGGCAACCCTATGGAATTTACATACTGAAAAAAACAATACATAAATATATCACTGACACCAAGTCTAATGACACAGATAGGACAACCTGAAGCCCCCAGCCTCAATTCTGCAGCTCCCAAGTATCTGTGAATACATTCCTATATTGAGCTTCCAAAGCAACAGTGATAAAATAAAGATAAAAATAAAGACCTAGTATCAGGCAAGCGATGGCTCAGAAGTGATACAGAAGTCATTTGTTCTTTTTCTTCTATTTTGCAACATTAGCCTTTGACGAGCAGTAGTTGGCTTGGCAGGCATGGCATAGCAAAGCTTCTTCCAAAATTTAGAATGTAAAGGCAGTGATTTTTTTTCTTTCCATTTCACCATTTGGCTGGAAGAAAGAAGTTCCAAAGACTTGGGCAAGAAATCAAGATAGGATTTTGGCATGTATTCTATTAATATGACTTTGATTTTTCTCTCAACTAAGGCTTTATGCAGTCCAACCTCTAGCTCGAACATGACTTGGTCAGAGACGTAGTTTTGGCTCAGAATAATAATTAATCTTCGACTTTTGTCAATGGATGATTGGATGTCATCAACAAAAGCTGTAAGTAGAAGAAGTTTTATTTTATTTCTATGTAACCCCATTTATTCATTTTAGTTAATGTTTTATGAAAAAAGATTTTGAATATTTTATTTTAATTCAATAATAATAATAATAATAATAATAATAATAATAATACAAAGAAGAAGAAGAAGAAGAAGAAGAAGAAGAAGAAGAAGAAGAAGAAGAAGAAGAAGAAGAAGAAGAATTTATTAGACTTGTATGCTGCCCCTTTCTGAGGACTCGGAGAGGCTCACAACAAATAATACAAATACAAATCTAATATTAAAAACAGTTATAAAAACCCATTATAAAAAGCAGTCATACAATCCAGACAAACCATACATAAAATAAAACAGCTAGGGGTATATCAGTTTCCCCAAGCCTGGCAACATAGGTGGGTTTTCAGGAGCCTACGAAAGGCAAGGAGGGTGGGGACAGTCCTAATTTCTGGGGGGAGTTGATTCCAGAGGGCCGGGGCCACCACAGAGAAGGCTCTTCCCCTGGGTCCCGCCAGACAACATTGCTTTGTTGACGGGACCCAGAGAAGGCCCACTCTGTGTGACCTAATCGGTTGCTGGGATTCGTTAATCAAATTTATATTGCACACATCAATAAATAAAGCAATATAATAAAACAGATACAAATTTAAAAGGTTGCAGTAATAAATAGCTCTGTGGGTGTGTGGGTATTAAACAATATCATTATGCTAGAATCAGTCAGCCACCGCCAAATTTGAACATTTCAGAGCTTTAGGACAAATTCAGATGAGAGGAATGAAGGGAGGGAGGAGAGGAGGGAGAGAGATATTATCTGCAATATTTTCAGAAACCATAAACCAGAATTCTCAAATGATTACTTAATTCTTACCAATGCTTTTGATATGAGCAAAAGAACAAACCAAGAGTTTCAGCACTTTTCTTCAAAATCACAGCTAGCGTGTGTGTGTGTGTGTGTATGTGCGTGTGTGGGTGTGTAAACAGTATATAATATACACAGCAATGTTCCCTCTAATTTTTTTTCAGTGTGGGTGGAAAAATATAGTGTCTGAGTGACAGTCCTTTTGGGACTGGGCGGCATAGAAGTATAAATAAATAAGTAAGTAAGTAAATAAACAAACAAACAAACAAACAAACAAACAAATCTTTTCTTTTTTATTAAAAGAAATTAGTAATTTAAAAAACCAAAATCCATTACTATTAAAACTAAAACAACCAGCAAAACTATTAATAAAAACAGGTGAGGGCTGGGTTTCTTTCTCTGTTATTATTTAAGTGCTTTTACCATATGCTTTAAATCAAGAGTCACTTCTCTCTCTGTTTCTCTCTCTTTCCTGTCATTCTCTGCCTCAATCATTTTCTCATTTTTCTTTTTTTCTCCCCTTTTTTCTATCATTTCTCTCTCTCTTCCTTCCACTCTTCTCTCTCTCTCTCTCTCTTTCTTCCTCTCTCTCACTCTCTTCCTTCCTTTCTCATCTTTCTTTCTTTCTTTCTCTCTCTCTTTCTCTATCTTGCTTTCTTCCTCTCTCTCACTCTCTTCCTTCCTCTCTCATCTCTTTCTTTCTTTCTCTCTCTTTCTCTCTCTTGCTTTCCTCCTCTCTCTCACTCTCTTCCTTCCTCTCTCATCTCTTTCTTTCTTTCCTTCTCTCTCTTTCTCTATCTCTCCCCCTCTTGCTTTCTCTCTTTTTCTCACTTTCCCTCTCTTGTTTTCTTTCTCTCACTCTTTCTCTCTCTTGTTCTCTCTCTCTTGCTATCTCTTTCTCTCCCCCTCTTTCTCTCTCTCTCTCTTTCTCACTTTCTCTCTATCTTGCTCTGTCGCTCTCACTCTCGTTCTCCGGAAGCTGGCGAAAGTGATTTACAATGTCGGGCGAGTGGGCCGGTGCGCACTCTCCCCATCTCCCTGCCCGCCCACTCGGAACATTCAAAATAAGAAAACCCTTCGCTCTTACTTTGAATGTTCCGGGTGGGTGGGCAGACAGGGAGATGGGGAGAGTGCGTGCCAGCCTGCGCGCCTGCCAGCCTCCGGAGAATGCCTGCCCCGCCTCTCTTGCAGTGGAGGAGAAAGAGAGGCGGATCGGGCGGGCGGGGGGCAGGGCCGAGAGTCCAGGATCGCGAGGGCGCCGGAGGCACTATGGAGAGGCAGGGGCGGCTGCGGCTCCCTTCTACTGCCCGCGCCTCCCCACCCCCCCACCCCCCCACAGGCTGGCAGGGGGATGGGGAGCGTGCGACCGGGGAAAAGGGTGCACGCGGGGGTATTTGGGAGCATGCGTGCGCTCACGTGCGTAGCTTACAGGGAACGGTGATACACAGTATATGATAAAATCTCAGTGGTGCTATTTCTAGGAAACTGAATGGCTGTGGTATATTTTAAATTTAAGCCAAAGAAAAAGATATTTAACCAATATATTCAATTATCATTATCTCATCCTCTTACCTCCTCCGGGAGAAATATCTCGTTCAAAAATGCATAGCTTATATCCAAAATGATCTTCTAAAATTTTAGGCAATATCTCCAGAGCAAATTTTCTCTCTTCCCCACATATCGGTGTACAGTCTTTCAGGTAAGACACAAAAGCATCATAAAGTTTTCCATCTATAAATAAATAAATAAATCATTCAGAGTCAACATACTTCTTTGACATAATTATTTATAGGAATGATATTCAGGCAGCCTCTCCTATTTCTTATACAATTGGTTAAATAGCATTTATTTATTCTGTATTTATTTCATTTATCAAACAATCAAATAAAGGTTGTTTATTCCATATTAAATGCGGAGTCAAGGGAGGAAAGAAACAGAGTGAACAGAATCAGTAATTTGTCATACAATTGTATATCTGTGTTACTTCACCAAAACAATACTGTATCCTTATTTTCTATTTTCTTTGAGAATAGAGAAAGACTGTAATAATGAAAAGTGAAAAAGTTAAAATTTCTTCTTTTTCCCCTTTGATACTTATGGGTTTAAAAATCAATGCTATTCTTTATTAAGTCAAATCAATCATTTTACCTCCCTGTGTTTCATCCTTTCCAGTTATATCTCTGAACAATAAAACAAGCTCAACCTTGAATATTACACAGAGAATCACTATCATTACAGCAATAAAGGAAAATATTATGGCCATTATCATTCCAGCAGTAAATGCATGAACTGGTAAATCTGGATTAGATTCTAGGAGGAAAAAAAAGAATAGAATAGATTATTGTGTGTGAAGGCAAGTTTTTCCAATAATCACAAGAAGATGTTACAGTAATATTTTCTAGACAAATCCTTTCTGGTATGCCTTGAATACTAGAAATATATGTAGTAATATTTTGCTTTATACTTCTCTCTTAAAATAGAAAAATATTCTTACAGCCTATGAAGATATGAAATATTTTATGTATTATTAGGTAAACGTAACCTAACCTACTAAGTTTATATACCACTAATAAATGAAGCAACAAATTCAAAACTAAAAAAATACATTAAAATAGAATTTAACTAGTAGAAACATAGAAACATAAAAGACTGAGAGCAGAAAAAGACCTTGTGGTCCATCTATTATTAGATTTGTCAATACATATTGTTTTTGTCACTGTTGTGAGCCGCCCCGAGTCTACGGAGAGGGGCAGCATACAAATCTAATTAATCATCATCATCATCATCATCTAGTCTGCCCTTATACTATTTCCTGTATTTTATCTTAGGATGGATATATGTTTATCTCAGGCATGTTTAAATTCAGTTACCATGGATTTACCAACCACGTCTGCTGGAATTAGCTTTGCATGATTTTCAATTTCTTTTATCAGCTACATCCAAAATTATCTGCCCACTTTCTAATATATTTTTAGTCTTTACAGTTTATTTTTTTCTCCATATCAGTTTAGACCTCTGGGTCATATGGAGATTATATGTATTTGCACAAGTTAATTTTTATACTATATCAAATTTTCAATACCTTTTTGCAATATAAATATTTGCTCCTCAACATTATTGTCAGAAAAGACGCATTTGTATGAAGAATTGAAGTTCTTTTCTTTCACATGTTTAAACCAAAGTTGTCTCATGACATATTTTTTCCCATGTTCATCACTGTTAAGAAATAACAATGTTATAAGCATTTATTCTGGAATAAATCCATGAATTCATGAATTCAATGAATTTTACTTTTTATGTCATTATTTTTTTTATTTCTCCAATATAAAATAAAAAATAATACATAGTTTCCAACACAAAATCAAGCTTATTATCAAACATATACAATTTTTTTTTATTTTTACTTTGTGAAAGAAAGAGATATAAGACCTCCATTGATTGATTACAAAGTAAAAATGAATTTTACTTTTAAATAAAACAGAAGAAGCGAGCTTATAGAATTCAATTAATTAATTAATTTGCTCTTCAGTCATAAAAGTTAGTTCTGCTCTCTTCTCCAGGCATTTTGATGTATATGGAAGGATTTTGAAAATATGTGAAGGGCAATTCTTCTGTTGACCACTTTACTAATCTTGAAAGTACTGAATATACCTTAAATTGTTTTCTTTATCCTGAACTGTCCTCTTTGAAATCTATGCCAGTGATTTTCAACCTTTTTTGAGCCGCGGCACATTTTTTACATTTACAAAACCATGGGGCACATTTGGGGGGGGGGGGGCTAAAAAAAATTTGGACAAAAATATTCTCTCTCTTCCTCCCTTTGGCTCTACAGTATTTCTCCCTCTTTCTCTCCCTCTTTTTCTCTTTCTCTCTCTCTCCATCCCTCTTTCTCTCTTCATTCTTTCCTCTTTTTTGCTCTCTTTCTCTCTCCCTCCCTACTTCCCTCTATGTCTTTCTCTCTCCCACCTTCCCTCCCTCTCTTTCTCTCTCTCTCTCTCTTGCATTCTTTCTTTATCTCTCTTGCTTTCTTTCTCTCTTGTTCTCATTCTCTCTTGCTTTCTTTCTCTCTCTCTCTCTCTCTTGCTTGCTTTCTCTCTTGTTTTCTTTCTCTCTGAGCTTCGCGGCACACCTGACCATGTCTCGCGGCACACTAGTGTGCCACGGCACACTGGTTGAAAAACACTGATCTATGCTATTGACAACTAGTTCCTTATCTATTTACTACATAAACTTCTCACTACTTAAAGTTACAACATGAATAGAATGAATTCCAGAAATTGCATTTCCAATGTATTTGCAAGGTATTTGCAAGGTATTTGAAGAAAGTTGTCAGGGAATTAAAGCATATAAAGATTAGTTTAAATAACTAGCTTATTCCCATCTTTTTAAAAAAAGTCTCATTCCTATGTTATGGAATTTTCATTTGGCAAAACTCAGGAAACAATTGTAATTCCCTCTCTAACGAATAGGACTCCCTTTTTTGTTCTGATAGTACAAATATGCCATTTTATCATATTGGATCCCAGTAATAGTAGATCACATTGCAAAACTTACAATATTAATTTAAAATACAACTAGTCTTCAACTTATAACAGTTCATGTAGTGATCTTTAGAAGTTAGAATGGCACTGAAAAAGTCAGAGCTATGTGATTACTTTTTGAAAACTTCTGACAAGCAAAATGAACGGGGAAGCCAGATTCGTTTAACAATCATATTATTCATTTAATAACTGCAGTGATTCATTTAACAACCATGACAAAAAAGGTCACAAATGGAGCAAAAGTCACTTAACAAATGTCCTACCAACAAAAATTTGATGCTCAATTTGTGGTCATAAGTCAAGGACTACCTATATGTCCAATTATCAAACAAGTATACAAAATATTTGGTTATGAATAGTACTTACTATTTACGTTCTACTTTTTGACACAGTGAACTATTACTCTGACATGTTTCTATATTTTCATCATCCATGATCCAATAAAGTTCATAGAGGAATTCAACAAAGTTCTTCGAATAACCTAAAAATGCTGTGCAATCGAGGATTTTCTCTTTACCTAAAAGAAATATTTATTTAAAATTAACAATTTTAATCAAAGACTTATAAAAATTACAAGGGAGAAATCACAATTTCATATAATGATCTGCCAATCCAGAAATAGTCTCCTTTTTAATCCTCTTCAGAATTAAATTTCAAATAATTGATTAATAGCTTTGCTTCAATGAATATCTCCTAACTGCTGGAATTTCTGACTTGGTGATTTGTTGTTATTAGTTGTAAAGTTGAGCCGGGGTGGCGCAGCAGGTAGAGTGCTGTACTGCAGGCCACTGAAGCTGACTGTAGATCTGAAGGTCAGCAGTTCAAATCTCATCACCGGCTCAAGGTTGTCTCAGCCTTCCATCCTTCCGAGGTGGGTAGAATGAGGACCCAGATTGTGGGGGCAATAGCCTAGCTCTCTTAAAAAGTGCTATTGCTAACATGTTGTAAGCCGCCCTGAGTCTAAGGAGAAGGGTGGCATAAAAATTGAATAAATAAATAAATAAAGTTGTGTCGGATCCATCACGACCCCATGGAGAACATTCCTTCAGGCCTTTTTGTTCTCTACCATCCCCCTGAGTCCATTTAAGAATTTCGTGAAATATTTTAATATAATTTAACAACTACAAATAACAACAAATAAGAAGTTGGAAATTTGAAAAAAAACAACCATTGGTTTCACTGGCACTTTAAACTGAAAATATTAGAATTCTATTTCTACAATAATTTGTTATGAAATAATTTATATACCATATGACTTGCCAACAATGTTTTTATACCAGTGTTTCCACTGTTTGACTCTTTATACTCTTATTCTCAAAAGAGGAAAAGCATTGAAGGTTATTGAAATACATTAGGTTTTCTAAAAAAAATTTAAAAAATTCTCATAGTACAACTACAACAGAGTAACTATAGATTATTGTGTACCACAATCCTGTTCTTTATACCTATTCCTCACTAAAATGTGAATATGGTTTTAAAAAATAGTGTATATGCTATGGACTACAAAATTGCTAGAAAACTAAAGCAGGTGTTTTAAAAAACGACAGTAAATACAGACATGTTCTTTGACAATAAAAATAACTAATTTTTAAAATTAAAATATCACTCTTCATTTCTCTTTACAATTTTTTCAAAGGCCTGCCAGCTACTTGCTTCTAAATCAGGGGTGTCAAACTCACGTCGTCACGGCAGCATCACATGATGTATTGGGACTCCACCCCATTTTGCTAAACTGGGTGGGGACAGAGCCAGCACACGACACATCTGAGCTGCGGGCCATGAGTTTGACAGCCCTGTTTTACATGTTCTCTTCTTACTCTACTCTTCTAGAAGGAGTACGGACTTTGTGGAATGGATCCCGGATTAAGATATAAATCAAAAAATATCATTATTTGGTTTATATTTAGTAATATGATATAGTAATATCATTCTAGCTCAAGTGTAGAAAAATCTATGATGTTTTAAAGGCAATTTATACAGCCAGCTTTTTAAAAGATACACTTGTTGATTATATAGCCAAAGACCATAGTTTAATAATAAAGAGAAGTACCTATTTCAGTTTTGAAAACATTATAACCAGATCCAGTTAGCTTTGGAGTTACTTTTTCTTCAGTACCTTAAGAAGATAAAAGAGAATTATTTAAACTAATTTTCCTAAAGTCCATCATGATGATAATTGCTAACTTGTCCAAAACAATTTCTTTTTCATTTTTAAATGAATTGGCCATTTAAGATGACTCTTCATTTTCAAAAAGATGATTTTGGACTGCTCAAAGTCAGTAGAATGCATTTTCAGAATTACATAGCTGAATTTTTCTCTCTAAGGAGAGGAGGATCCAGTACAGCAGAATGATTATCAGTTTGATCGCCTTCTAATATTATATAATAATAATAATAATGATGATGATGATGATGATGATGATGATGATAATGATAATGATAATGATAATGATAATGATAATGATAATGATAATGATAATGATAATGATAATGATAATGATAATGATAATGATAATGATAATGATAATAATTTATTAGATTTTATGGAAGTGTCAAACAGGAACCAGATTAGTGGCATGTATACACACAGGCCCAAACAAGCTAAAATCAAGGAGTTCTCAATTTTTGAGCAATGGCTCAGCAAACATTCAAACTTATGACAGACTGCCCCCAAAGGTACTTATGACTCACTTTGAGCCAGTTCCAAAGTTCTGATAGCTGATCCCCTCTGACAACTCCCCCATAAGACCACATTTCAGGAACTTGGAAACCAATAATTTATGATCATTTGCAGAATCCCATAATCACATGACCATGATTTATGATTTATGATTTATGATTTTTTTGTCCAAAAATAGTATTTACCATATTTTGGGGAGAATAAGGCATACTGAAGTATAAGACGCACTTTAGTTTTTGGGGAGGTAAATAGAGGGGGGAAATCTGCCAACCAGGTATTCATCTGGCTAGCTTCCTTATTCTGGTCAGCTTCAATATATTATTTTAAGCCCTATTTATTTTAAGTTAAACCCAAGTTAGGGTTTAAAAAAAACCTTATTCGAAGAGAGCAACAATGAAAGTGGTTGAAGTCAGTAAGAGCTGGGAACATTGTTAGCACCTTGTTAAGGCTGGAAAGAAATTTATTTGGAGCAAGTAGAGCAATGAAAAAAAGTCTGCAAACACTTAGAGCTGGAAAAATCTTCTTCAGAGAGAGTAACAATGAAAAAGCCTGCAAGGTAAGAGCTAGGAAGATTGTTAGCCCCTTGTTAGGCCTGGAAAAAAAGCTTCAAAAAGCTACATTCAGAGTATAAGGTGCCTCCAAATTTTCAGCCTCTTTTAGGGAGGAAAAAAGGTGGGTCTTATGCTATAAAAAATACAGTGCTTCATTTTTTTCAGTAAAAATGCCCTATATTGAATTCTGAGTTCACTTAACCACCACGGTGTTCATTTCATAACTACTACATATGCTTAATGGCCACTGCAAAGAAGGTTGTAACATTGGGACAATCACCTGGTGGTGACCCATTTTATGGCATTCACATGACCATAATGGGCAAGTCAAGGGCTACCTATATCAAGCAATAAGACTTACTTCACCCAGTTACACAGCCAACAAGCATGAAGGACTTGAAGCAGAGATAATTTCTTATAGAGAGCTGCTGGCATGAGATAAAAATGAAGGCTGTACAGAGGACAGGTTAGAAGACCCTGTCTGTGCACATAGTCATCTATTGCAGCAGTCTCCAACCTTGGCAACTTTAAGATTTGTGGACTTCAACTCCCAGAATTCCTCAGCCAGAAAAGCTCATCTATTGGGCCTCTGTTTTCTCCAACACAGCTTGCATTACTAGCCAATATGTGTATAAATGTGGACAGTTTAAGCAAATGTAATCCATAAAGATACGAGGAAGGGAAAGTCTTTCACTTATCTCATAAGATATTAAAATTCAAATCTGTTACATTAGAGCAAGAACACCACTGATAGTGATCCCAAGTCATTTAACAATTTTACACAGCCTTACCTTTAATATTTAAATTCGTGGTACTTGTGCTGTTATATTTACTTCCTGCATGAAGAATTGTTTTTACACATGTATATTTTCCACCATCCTTTTCTGTTAACTTATCAATGTGCCATTCTTCTTTACCTCTCCTGTCAATCTTCTCTATGCAGTCCTGTTTCAATGAAGATGTTACAAAATGGCTTATTATAAACATGAAACATATGGATTTTTTAAGGGAGGGGCATATTGTAAGATAAAGTTCCCCATCCTATTGTAAAAATGCATCAATTTCTTTGTTCTAATCACTTGGATAAACATGATTGCATTCAGCATTCAATTATTTTATTTTTCAAAAAATCTGTGTAGAGTTTTTAACCTGGGAATAAGCCCTACAGAACCCAAGAGACTAGTGTCAGGGTTCCAAATAATAGCTCCATAGAAAGAAGAACACTGACAAGTTCCTCAAAGGACAATTTTATTGAAGATATATTGGCATAAGCTGATGAAAACCGATTTGGAAAGTCCCTGATTAAAAAGTTTCCCCTTTCCCCAAAAAATCAGTCACATTGTCCAATCGAGGCGCTTACTTGGATACTGTGCTTCTCCTTCCTCCAGCCACCTGTTGGACAAACTTTTCTACTTAAGAATGACCTGTTGGTCATTTGTATTTATGTTGTTGTTCCAGTGAATGACAATTTCCATTGTGGTATACAGTGGTACCTCTACTTGCGAACTTAATTCATTCCATGACTAGGTTCTTAAGTAGGAAAGTTTGTAAGAAGAAACAATTTTTCCCATAGGAATCAATGTAAAAGCAAATAATGTGTGCGATAGGGGAAACCACAGGAGGGTGGAAGCCCTGTTTCTTCCCAGGAGATTCCTAGAGAGACCCCACAGAGGCTTCTCCCCACCTTTTCTGGCCCTATTTTCTCCCAGAGGATTCCTAAAGAGGCCCCATGGAGGCTTCTCCCTGCCTTTTCTGGCCCTGTTTCCTCCCAGAGGATTCCTAGAGAGGCCCCATGGAGGCTTCTCCCTGCCTTTTCTGGCCCTGTTTCCTCCCAGAGGATTCCTAGAGAGGCCCCACGGAGGCTTCTCCCCGCCTTTTCTGGCTCTGTTTCCTCCCAGAGGATTCCTAAAGAGGCACCACGGAGGCTTCTCCCTGCCTTTTCTGGCCCTGTTTCCTCCCAGGAGATTCCCCGAGAGGCACCATGCAGGCTTCTCCCTGCCTTTTCCAGTTACAGTTTCAGAGGCTTGGGTTTGGAAGTGGAAAATGGTTCTTGAGAAGAGGCAAAAAAAAATCTTAAATACCCGGTTTTTATCTAGAAAAGTTTGTAAGTAGAAGCGTTCTTAGGTAGAGGTACCACTGTATTATCTCCATCTTCCTGACTATAAACTAATTTTCTATAAACAAGGAAATATTTTAAAAGTACCTTATACCATGTTATGTTGATTACATTTGCACTATCATTTGTACTACCACATGTGAAAGGATAGCCTGTCCCAATTATTCCATCTCTTCCAGTAAACAAATGCTCTTCAGTGAAACAATTGCTTTTATTTCTCTTGATGACAGTCAAGAACCATTCCTTACAGGTTATATTCGAAGTTCCATTTCTGCATGAGGACAAGAAATGTGACATATAAAGCAGAATAGTTGTTTCAAGGGGAAGATATACATCCAACTTCTTCATATTATCAAAAATAGAATTATGAAATCCATATGAAGAGATTAAGGGCATGGATCTCAAAAGTTTAAGAACATGCCCATATTTACTGGGGGCCACACTTTAATAAGTGCTTAAAACTTGGGTACCACCAATGTACATATTAAAAATAAAAAAATGGAATTGGCAGAAATGAATAGACTATGTGTATAAAAGAGAAAGAAGACTCGGTCTTCTACAAAATTTGGGATAAATGGTACAATTGGTTGCAAAAAAGAACAAGAAGGAAAATAACTACCTTAAACAAATCACATTGAGGAGATCTTATGAGAACGAAGATACAGTAATATGCTTTTTTTAGATATGCTAGAATATAGATAGGTAAGGTCAAGTAACTTTTTAGACATTCCAAGGTTAGGGAAGATATATTTATCTGATTTAGAATGATTTTTATATGCTACTAATCATTAAATCTTTATTATGAATTTAACCTATTAGTACCACGACTTTAAGAAATAGAGTTAAATTGTATAAGCATGTATGATACCAATATGAAAATCTGTAAACAATTTAGAAATGTATAAGTGAAAATATTTAAGGAAAGAGAGAGCAAGGTCATCTCTCTCATTTTTAAAGTTGTGTGTATATCTTTTGTGCTGCTTTTATTTGTATATAAAATTACTCTTTTCTAATTTTAAAAAAACTTGGGTAAAACCAACTATTTCAATGGCTAAACTAGACTGCCAGGCAGTCACAGAAACTACTTTACTTGTTTACCATCAGGATCATCTCAACCTCATTCAGAAGTGCTATTTAGCATAGCAAAAAAAACTAGAGTGAAGAAAAGTTGTAAAGAAAAGCACATGCGTGGAAGCAAAAAAACCACACCAAAACGCGGTCACACCTGTGTGCCCATGCATGATTCTGCTACCTACACAGGTGCAGTAGCAGAATTATGCTGGACTCCATTAGCACCCAGAGCCACGGAGGTGAGCCCATGTCAGCATACCACATTAGGAGCCCACCTCTGCTGGTACAAATGATTCAAATAGAAGGCATTTTTGGTGGTTGTAAACCACATAATGTTTAGAATGGGAGGAATGAGAGTATCACAGTTTAAAACTACTATGCAAGGCAGGCTATAAGCTTATTTTTAATAAGTTTTTGTTCCATGTTTCTCATTTTTTTAGAGGTCTATATAAATAATAATAAAAAGTACAATGAATGGTGCTACATTTTGTAAATATAAAAGCCTATTATTTTCCCTGTTATTATTAAAAGAAAGGAAGGAAGTGTAATATTTCAAATATTTCAAAACTGGAGAGAAACTACACCATTTAGTTTTGATTAGAGGCGTTAGTAAACAGATAAATAATGCCTGATTCCTTAAAATGGGATGGGGAATATTTAGAGGACTTACTTTTTCATGATTGTCAAACAGTTTGGGTTTGGTTTATCATGAATATAGAAGCAATTTAAGCGATTAGATTGACAGTGGAGAAAATAATCAGTGTTGTTTCCATTATAAAACAACTAGTACACACTAGAATATTTGGAAATTCCACTTTAAAACAATAAAAGGTTAAATTCATCATTTTCTAAAAAGCTGATTGCTGAAATATATATGCAAATCTTAGTAGTGAAGTGTTTTAATATCATTTAAATGACAAATAGACTTACTCATAATTTTTGTAACATTCTTCCTGTTGGAGACATGCTGAGAAAGATTTAATTTGCAATGCCCTTCCTGTTATACACAAACATTGAGGCTGAAAACTGTGCCATCACCTTTGGAGCTAAGAAAACTGAACAAACAAGCCACAATTTCTGAAGCACAGGGTTATTACGTATCTGCTAAAGGGTTTACTGGTATTATATTCAAAGCTTTTTGTGCTTTAAAGTTTTTAAGACTCGTTGCACCAAGAAGATATTCAGAAGACTTTGCCTATCTTTCTTTTATAGCAAATTCTAAAAAAATTTGAAAGCTCTAAACTATTGTTTGGATGTAGGTCATTGACTGAGAAAGGATGAAGTCATGTGAAAAGTTTGGATAAAACTTCCTCCATCCCTATCTCTTTTTCTCCCTCTCTCTTTCTCTCTCTTTCTCTTTCCCCATCTCTCTCTTTCCCTTCCCCCCCTCTCTCATTCCCTCCATGTCTCTTTCTATTTCTATCTTTATCTGTTTTTTTCTTTCCCTATCCCTCTCTTGTCTGCCCTCTCTGTCTCTCTGTGTGTTTATTTCTATCTATCTATCTATCTATCTATCTATCTATCTATCTATCTATCTATCTATCTATATCTATCTATCTATCTATCTATCTATCTATCTTTGTCTCTGTGTCTCTTCTTTCTCTTTTACCTCTGTCTCTCCTCCCTCTCTGTCTTTCCCCTTCCCTCCCTCTCATTAAAATACACAACTTATTTCTCTCTCTTTCTTTCTTTCTCTCTTTCTGTCTCTTTCTCACTCTTTCCCTCTCCCTCCCTCCCACCCCCTCTGGGGGAGAGGGGAAGGGATCCCTGAACTGGTGCTGGATGATGGGAATCTGATGTCTGGAGACCGATGAGTCCAGGAAGAAGCACACTGATGGTCAGCTGGTCGACAGAGAGCTGAAGACCAGCAGGATGGTGGGGAAACACAACACCGGTGACTTTTCAGGAAAAACAACTGACATCCAGGAGGTGAGAATGAGTACACAATGACACAAGGTCGCATTGTGGCTCCATTTCAGAATGTCCTCCAAGAGGAGGAGACCCCATCACCGCCATTGTGAAGCACACTAAATTTCACTATACTGCGCAAGGCGTTGCAAGAGCAGTGGGAAGGCAATGGAGGCAGCAACAGCAAATGTACCAAGATGAAGGCGGAATGCTGTTTTGCACAACGGCAAGTGCAGGGGCGCTTCACTCCCACACTAAAGCTCAGACCATCGCCACCACTATGAAGGGCAAAAGCTCTTTCGTCATTCTGCCATGACAGAGAACTGCAGCAGAGGGATGAAAGAGCCGCGTGTGGCTCTGGAATTGCGGGTTGCCAACATCCACACTAATATAAGGATTGGTCTTCTTTACTAACTGACTGATAATTTGCAGTATTTATTTGTTTGTCTGTTTGTTTGTCTATCTGTTTGTTTGTTTGTTTGTTTGTTTGTTTGTTTGTTTGTTTGTTTGACTTGTATGCCGCCCTTCTCCGAAGACTCGATGCAACATTCATTGAGTGTCCTGTTATATGTCCATTCATTTAGATGGGTTGGAATAAAAATATGTCCCTTTATAGTAATAGAAACTAATTCTGAAAATTACTCCAAAGAAAGAGGTGACTTGCTACTTACACGTATTACACGAGTGGGATAATTTTGTAATGATGAAATTTTAATAAGTGTAACACTTTGTCATATTTTAAATGCTACAAATTCTGAATGGATTTCTTGCTTTTCTATCACTGTTGAGGAAGAAATGATTACCAAGTTTACCATGGGAACATGCAGCATTAGCTCTATTGCCTCCTTGCTTTTCTCAGACTCCTAAAAACCCACCTCTGCTGCCAGGCTTGGGGAAATTGATTCCCCTCAGCCGTCCTGCTTTATGTATGGTTTGTTTGGGATGTATGACTGTTTTTATATTAAGGATTTTAATTGTTTTCTTTTTAATCATTGGATGTGTACTGTATATTGTTGTTGTGAGCCACTCCGAGTCTTCGGAGAGGGGCGTCATACAAATCTAAATAATGATAATGATAATGATGATGATGATGATGATGATGATGATGATGATGATAATAATAATAATAATAATAATAATAAATATTGCAAAAGAAATGGTTTACCTCAAATTACTAAACTGGAGAAATGAATATTACTGAGATGTAACATCTGGAACAAAATATATACTTTATAAAGGAATGCATTACAATGAAGAATCTATACCTTTTATAGCACATATAGCTAATGTTACTTTTAAAAATGCAATGCATCAGTTCAGAAGTTTACTTAGGACAAAATTCCTGTTTTGATTCAGGAAGTTTCTACTGTCATTTAAAGAAGGAAGTTTGATTTATTAAATTTATCTACTAAGGGGTGCATTTTCTTTTTCTGCTTCACAGATGGCAAGTTTTACTTTGCAAACTTTTTTCCAGTGGCTATATTGGAATTGTTCTTTAGGTAGGACAACATTAATGTTCAATTACCTTAGAACATATGGGATTCTTTTCCCATTTGTTTTAATTTCTGAAGTTTGATCCTTCTGATAATGCTAAATTAATATCATGAGGGAACCCAAACAAGACAACTTTATTTTTTTGGACAACATATATATTAAACGAATAAATAGTCTTAAACTGTGGGGGGTTTTGAGGAATTTGAACATCAATATTTGCCAATGCATGCAAAATAGAAATATATTTAGTTAACAACTTTTTACTATGGGCCAGCACTTCAAATTCCCTCTAGTAATAACGGATTTACCATATAATTTTCAAATTAATAAAATAAATTATTCTTAAATGATTGTTAGAAAAGATTAAATAGTTATTCAAATGAACATGTTCCTCTGGTTGACTTCTGACTTGCTAGAAAGAAAGTAATCTCACAAAGATAATATGGGAACTAAGGAGGAAAGGTATACAGAGAATAGAACAGTTATATGAAAGGGACGGAAGAATTAATAGAAATGAAATAGAGAGGTGCCTGGGACAACAAAACTGGTTACAAATCAACGAGATAAGTACATATTTAAGTAAAAGGGAAAATAAAGAAATATTCATGAGACAAGAAATAAATTTAGAAAAGATACTTAGGGAAAAGTGTAAGAATATAAAAGCACAAACAGGTAACATATATAGAGAATTATTACAAGCAGAAGAACAAGTAGTAAAAGGACTGACGAGATATTGGCAGGACGAATTAGAAATTGATGAATGGGATATGGAAGGTATAATTGAAAATATTAAAAGAATTGAAAACACAAGAATAAGAGAGATGAGAAGAAAAATATTACATAAATGGTATTATACACCAGTACAATTAGCATGCTTTCAAACAATGAAGAAAGGAAATTGTTGGCATGGGTGTAAGGAAAAAGGAGTATTTATGCATATGTTTTGGGAATGTAATAAAGTTCAAAAAATTTGGAAACAAATACTAATGGAAGTGAATAAAATTACGAATGGTAATTGGAAAATAACTAAGGAAGCAGCATTATTGATAAAAAAATAGTGAGGTAAAAGAATACGAAGAAATCAAAATTGCAGCGATAGAAAGTGCCCAGGCAACTATAGTGCTTGGATGGAAAGATGACAATAAATGGACGATAAAAAATTGGTGCAAATACATGGCGGATCACATTCACTATGAAATTATGGAAATTAGACTACATAATTATAATGAAGAGAAATTAGCAGCAACAATGAGGCAATGGGAGAAGGTTAAAAATTATATATTAACAACATCAGTAAGCGATGCAAATGTAAGAAATAAAATTCAATCACTCTATAAAGAATGAACAATGTAACCCAGAGACAAAGCAAATGAAGGATACAAAATTGAATCTTCCCTGGTGAAGGGATTTTTTTTCTGTTTGGTGATGATACACTTTATGCTTTTTGTTTTGTTTTTTGTAAATTTTTCAAAAAAAATCAATAAAATTATATTATTAAACAAAAAAGGACTCCTGACTTGCTGAAAATCTAAGTTTTACCTTTGTCACCAACCAGAGCTTAGTCACTGTTCTGCCTGGGTGCCCCCAGACTTCAACACCAACTGGAAAAAGCAGCCAGACACGCTGGTAAAAGCAAAAGCACTTTATAGTTTGAAAAATAAACACAGAGAAAAACCTGTTCTTTCCAACAGGCAGGCTATGAGGCTTCACAGCAAAGTCCTGACGGCCAGACAATACAGCAGACTTCTTGCTGGCACACACACCACTGTAGAGAATAAGCCCCCACGCCTTTTTCCCCAAGGTTTCATCCTTCAAGGCCACAAGCCAGAATCAGAGATGCCAAAGATCACAGCCAGGTCCCAGGACTCCCAAAGATAATACTCCACAATACAGGAAGGGTGGGTCTGCCTTTTCAGCCTTTCTGGGGAGAACCACACCCAAACCCAGCTGTTACCTATTTAGGACTGGAAGTACCTGGCTAATTGTCCCCTTCGTTGTGCTGCTCTTCTCTGCCTGTGATCGATGATGGCTTGAGCATTTTCATCTAAGGACTCCAGGCTGCTTGCTGGGGAGAGCTCCACCCCGGGGGATTCTGGCTGTTCTCCCTCTCCCTCGGCCTGATATTCCTCCTCCCCTTCTGCCTGGGCCTCCTCCTCCTCCTCCTGTTCCTCATCCTCCCCCTCTGAGCAGGGAGCCGGCAGAGGTTCAGCCGTTCCCTGAGGAGCCTCAGACGGAATCACAACAGTCACCATCTGACCTCTTCACCACTATTCTGCTACTACCATGTATTCAGCAATGTGACCAGCTGCCATTTTAAAGACTTCTCCCCTAACTTTGCTAACTTGTGCCCATTTCTCAACTAACTGGCCACAAATTGATGGAGTGACATCCAGGAAACTGAGAATCAACCATAAGGTTGCAAAACAGAGTCAAATATGGACATAACTTCCTTCTTAAATATGTTATTCTCTTATCTATGTATATAGTGCACTTACCTGAGACAGCATTGATAGATTCCAGTATCATTCAGTAAAACTGGCCAAAATCGCAAATTAGACCCATTCAAATCAATTCTGCTATCTCCAGGAATTAGCATTTCTTCTCCTTTTTTTCCTTTATAGGACCAATGGGTAACTTGTCCTTTATGGCGTGGTTTTTTAGGGCAGCAAAATGAAAAGTATTCTTCTTCTAGCACATTAATAGGTGAATGCCTTTCACAGAGCTTTCCTTCAAAAATCAAAACATATAAAAAATAGGAAGACCTTATTATTTCTTATTATTAGAAGTATGATAACATTTTGACTGGTATAATTCAATTTTATAGCACAATTTGTCCATGACAGCGGGGGGGGGGGGGGGTTGTTAAGAAAAAGTTGTTCTAGCATATATGCTAGAAAGAAAAGTATAAAATGGCAATATTCCTCATTTTGACTTTTTGCTCTTTAAATTCCAATTTAAATATTGCATCTGTTCACAATTTCACTGTGCTGTGTGTTATGAAACTAAAAAAAAACCTTAACATTTTAATAACGTGTTACAGAGAAAATGTAATGACCTTCTAATTCTGATTTCATGAATCACCATCTGGTTGTGCCTTCTATACACCAGTGTTTCCCAGCCTTGGCAATTTGAAGAGATCTGGACTTCAACTCCCAGAATTCCCCAGCCAGCATTCGCTGGCTGGGGAATTCTGGGATTTGAAGTCCAGATCTCTTCAAGTTGCCAAGGTTGGGAAACACTGCTATACACTAATACAACTGTCTACAACATTTTAGAACAGGGGTCCCCCCAACCCCAGGCTGTGGCCTATTCAGAACTGGGTGACACGAGCAGTCAGCTGGTGCACACGTGCATATGCACAGCTTGACTTGTGTGATGGCAGGTCAGTATGGACATGCATGTGTACACAGCTCCATTTGCACAAGTGCCAGCCACTCGTGCAAGTCGAGTTACACATGCACGCTGGCAGCCTAAGTCAGGTGACCAAGCCGCAAAGGGTGGAGAAAACTGCTTTTGAATGTTTAGAATTCCAGAATCCCCAGCTAAGAAAGCTGCATTGTTATGTTAGTTTGTTGCATTGTTCAGCGCAATTCTAGCAGCCTGCAGACATATTTTTGGACAGTTGTTGCAGGGATGAAATAATCCCAGTTCACTCAAGCCTGTCAGTCATCAGAGAGCTGGTCACAAAGGGAGCGTGAGGTTCCATCCACCTGCCCAGATGCCGCCATTTGGGGTTTTTTTACCTTCTGTGCATGGACAAAGTAGAATCCGAGACCAAGCTACAAGGAATAAATTGGAATCACCTTATAATATGTAAATAGATATATTGCTCTTGAGTTAAAATGATATATATAAGAAACAACCCCAATTTGGTGGTGGGGTGTGAATGTTTGTCTGGTAGTGGGCACCAAACACCAAGCACTTGTTGTATGTTGTATGTGTGTTCTATATTCTGTATTTTAAAATCAATTTAAAAAATTAATTTTTTTAAAAAGGTGGTGTCTGGGCAGGCGAGCAGAGCTTTGTGCTCCCTTCGCGACCGGCTCTTTGACAACTGACAGGCACAACAAACCGGGAGCATTTCACTCCTGAATTGGTGCCAAAAGGCCAAGAAGCAACTGAGGCCTGTCCCATTTTTACACATATTATAGATACCATTTTGATTTTTTAATATCTTTGTACCACCCATCTGCCAAATCATCTAAGAGACCTATCATATTGATACTATTGAATTGATATTTTTCAAGAAACCTCATCAATATTTCATAATTATGAAACAGAATGCTAAACCTCAAAAGGATTCATGTGTTTAAGCATTTGTGTCATAAAATCTGATAAGAAGGAGAAGTAGATCTTATTGATAATGATGCCACAATAACAAGCAAACTTTGGCTCATGGTATATTCTTGCCTTAGTCTAATGAAGAAAACAATCTAGCTGTAAGATCAAAAAGAGACTAATGACAAATTGCTATATTTCAAACTATGTAATGTGACAATGGGACATACATACAGTAGACATTCATATCCTCTAACACAGTGTTTCCCAACCTTGGCAGCTTGAAGATATTTGGACTTCAACTCCCAGAATTCCCCAGCCAGGGAACGCTGGCTGAGGAATTCTGGGAGTTGAAGTCCAAATATCTTCAAGTTGCCAAGGTTGGGAAACACTGCTCTAGCATACATAGTTATGGAATAGTGCTATAAGATATTGTGGTTTGAGTAGGGGAGAAATGATATTTATCTTAAATAGACTCAAATCACTGATACTGTGGTGAAATTTATTTTTCATTAGTATTAGGTTAATTCCATTTCACTTTTGATTTATTATATTGCTGAATGTTGCATTTTTACACAAAAGTCACAAATGATTATGATGAAAGGAAAACATGTAAATTCACAAGTGTCATCTTATCTTGCTCAATCAGTATATCTTTCTCAAATGTTATTCAGAACAACTTTCTCTTATTTTGATGTTTATGTATCATCTGCATATGATATCCAGCCGTAAACAGTCTATGTAGATATCTATCCACCATAGACAGTCTTAAAACAATAAACCCAAAATGGCATTTTTTAAGATAGAGAAAAAACAAAAAGAGTTGTACTTACCTGAGCTGATAAAGCTAAGAATCAATGTTAGCAAAATTGCCAGATTTCCAGAACACATTTTAAAATTTGTTTAAACTTAGTTTCTCCTGTTAGAGCAAAAACAAACAAACACCAAATTCTAATTGAAATGAAATTCTAATAGTATAATTCACTAGACTTTAATGTGATGATATGAATAATGCAAACATAATAGTTATACCCTAATCTAAGATTTGAACTAGGAATCAGACTTAAGGGGCAGGTGGGGGGGGGAGAAGAGAACATTTGCCTAACTGATATAGTGAGCCATTCTTTTGCTGAGCTCATTCAATAATAGCTTATTGCAAATGGAAAAGCAGGTGAATATTGTGATGTGGCTGCAAACACTCTACAACAATTACAAATCATGAAACTAACAATTCTTTTTTATTCTTTTTTTTTTGTTAGGATTATATAAAGTATTTAATCTACTCTGTGGCCTGAAGGTTAATTCAGGACCTAATTAAGAAGAAGGTTCATTTATATTTCATTTAAGAAAATGATTCTCCAATTGTACTATATAAGGTCTATATAGTACAATATAGTACCAGGTGAGCCAGCCAATGTCCTCCGTGTTAACCACCAGTAACATAGTCACATCTTGTTGGCTGCCATCGCCTTAGCAAAAAGGGATTCATGACTGAAAACTTGTTTACTGAAGCACAGAAGTCAAAGTATAGAGTAGTAAAATTCAGAAAAAATGACAAAAACGAACAGATTTTAGTTGTCGTTATTATGAGCCCGTGTGTGTCCTCCTAAGGAACACCATGAGCTCAGACCAACGGTAAATATATTTATGGGATTTCAAATACCCATGGAGACCCAAATACCCCTTAATAAAGATGTCTACAGAAGAAAAAATTGAGCAGCAAGCTTCTGCGTGGTAAATTGTTATTTTTGTACACCATGAGGTACCCAGATGATTACTCAAATGATAAATGGATGACATTTTTGTGGCAATGTTTAGTTTCAAGATGCCTCCAAAAATAGAAGGGAGGAGAAAGTATAAAACACAACTATAATCATCTAATTACATCAAGAAGAGTGTGAACCACAATGCTATTTTTTAAAGAAAAAAAGAAAATAGAGAGGAAGTATTCATTTAACTATGTGGTCTCTCTTCATCTTTACTTGATCATTTCTGTCTGGGAAACACTGGTTTAGAAAAAAGTCAAAATCGGGCTGAAACATCCACTATTGCTGCTTACGCGCAACAGTGTGTTCCTGTCTCCTTTTGTTGCCATCTAGTGGTCCTCCGAATCTTTGCAGCCCAAGTCTAGGAGTCTGAACAGCGCGCGGTCCGAGAATTTTGGGAACTTTTGCGAAGGTTGCATTGTGGCAAAAGTGGTTCTTACCTTAAGCCAGCTGCAGGTGCAAAGACAACGGGATGAGGCTGAGAGATTGGGCTGCCAATGCAGATGTTTTGGAGGCGAAGTTTTATTTTATTCCAGGCGAGGATTTTACGCTTCTGTCCTAGAACTTAGCAACAAGAGAACAAAAGAGGACCGCCGGTTTCTCCCAGATGATGCCACCGATCGGCCGGGATGGCCTGCTTTTGCTAACTCAAGAATTACGAGCAAGAGGAGCCTGAAAGCCCTCCCTGCCTGGAAGCCCCGCCTTCCACCCGTAAAAGTCCCCCTCCTGCCCTCGCCTTACTATTTACACGAAAGTAGGGAGCTGATTCAGATGTTCCGCGCGCAAAGACGCGCCCCGAATCCGCTTTTGGTTAAGCGGGGAAATTCTGGGAGAATTGCTTTCAAAACAAGATTATTTTTTTAATGCTCTCGTCTCTACATCCTCACCCGGACAAAAGACCTGTCGAAATCCTTAGGAGGTACTTTTGATTCAGTGTGTATCTGGTAGTAACGTTTCCGATGGGGAAATGAGGAAACGATATGGTGCAATCCACTTTTTATGTACGCGGGTGAATTAAATTGCTCTCGCCCCGTTTCCCAAATAAGTTGTCCCTTCCACCATATCTTATGCTACCAGACTTGAAATTCTGGGCTTTGACAACTTAGAACTATGCAGCCTTCAGTATAGTCGGTAGTGTAGTTCATAAAATTATCTGCTACAATGTCCTACCTGCCAATAACTACTTCAGCTTCAACCACAACATTACATGAGAACATAATGTATACAAACTTAAACTGAACTGCTCCAAACTCAATTGCAGAAAATACGACTTCAGCAAGAGTGGTCAATGCCTGGAATACACCACCCAACTCTATGGTTTCATCCCCAAACCCCCCAAATTTTAAGCTTAGACTGCTACTGTTGACTTCACCCCATTCCTAAGAGGTTTGTAAGAGGCATGCATAAGCATGCCTACAGCTCCTTTCCTAATGCCCCCATTTATTTTTTATTTGTATGCATTTCATGTATTCAATTCATCTTTATACTCATATGTACTATCTAATACATTTTTGACAAAACAATAATAATAATAATAATAATAATAATAATAATAATAATAATGAATGAGGGGCACCTGTTGGCTGTCCCTTCTTATCAGGAGATAGGACAGAAGAAGGAACGTTGCTTTGGAAGTTCATATATCTTAAAGCATATTTGACAGATAACCCTGCAGTCTCTGTTGGAAGACCACTACTATAGAAGTGTAGTTTGGAGTAGTAATGTAATACAAAGACAGTTGGGTGACTTTGGACTAGTCACTCTGTCTATGGAACCAACTACCCCCCAATGTCTGTACTGCTCCCACCCTACTGACCTGCCGCAACGGCACTGTTGTGTATGTAAATATTGTATGAATATCTAAATACCAAGGTTGGACTGTTGGATTTCTAGAAGGGACCGTTACCTTAAGCAAGGTGCTCAGCCCGCTGGAACTGAGCCAGGACCTTCCGGAGGTGATGGTTATTAAAGTACAGACAGAGCATGTTCGAATGAACAATTTCTTTTATTAGAAAAGTAGAAAATAAAGTTTGTCTGAAGAGACATAAAATGCACATCTACATGGTTAATGAAGATGAAGCGTAATGGAGGTTCTCTAAAGCTAGAGACCGCCTTCTTCTCCAAGAAGAAGGATGTGAGCAAACAGGTTACATCACAAAGGAGGAGCTACATTAATAAACAGAGTTAACTATCTAACTACTGGATGTTTCTCAATGTCTTTGGAGGCTGTCAAAATCACAGCGTGACATGGACAAAGTTCAGTATTTGAATGACGGTCACTGATTGGCTGCGATTCAAGAGCAGGAAAGTAAATGGTATAAATAGAGGCAGCCTGTGCGCGCCTCTGATCTTACATCACGATTAGCAATTTTGACAGTTGGCAGTTAGGAACATTACATCCAAGCCTCAAATAAATAAAGTTTTGGTTACAACGTGTCGGACTCTGACTCAATCTATAACACTGGCGACGAAGAGACTCGAACCGACGCAAGAAATCTAAACATGGAAACTTCATCTGGTTCTGGTTATCTTGGCGCAAAAAACAAAGTCTAAAGGAATTTGAGATGTGAGTTGATTTTTTTGATTCTCCTCAATTCACCTTCTTTCTTCGGCAGCAACGTTTCTCCTCCTCTTCTTCCTCCTCCTCCTCCCATCCAAATTCCGAGCTTTTATTTCTTTCCTAATGGATTTGCACGCATTATATGCTTTTACATTGATTCCTAAGGGAAAAATTGCTTCTACTTACAAACTTTTCTACTTAAGAACCTGGTCACAGGATGAATTAAGTTCTTAAGTAGAGGTACCACTGTATATGCCTTTATCAACAGAAAGCCTGACATGTAGAGGATTAACTCTTTGATTATAGGAAGTGGACAGCCTGTTTTTGCAAAATTCCAGTTCTCTTTTTTGTAATTATTTATTTATAATTGTTATTTATTTATAATTATACCATAGCATAATAATTATTATTAATTTATAATTCTACCATAGCAGATAACGTGATAGGCAGAGAATAAGCAAATGAAATCTACGTTGTTGAATTAAAACAAAACCCATCCAAATAAGTATTCTGTGGCCTATAGTGCTACCACTCAGAGCTTTCTTGCTTATTAAAGAGTTCGTAGTTTTCTTATGCAAGTAACAATTCAGTCATTATGATAAATAGCGGTTACCTGTTTATGAACTTTGATGTGAACACAACCCACAGATGACATTAAAAGCCAGAAGAAGCACAGTGAAGCTTGTCTTCCGGTAAGGGGTGAGAGGAATGCTGAGTCTACCAATAAGTCTATAAATTATGGGAGGGAGGGGTTTTCCCATACACTGTTTTTCCAATGTTTTTTTTCTCAAAAAAAATCTATTTCTGTTTGTAAGCCTGCAGGAGCTTTACAGCAAGTGACAGACAGAGAGAAAAAATCTCCTTCCTAAATGGAAATGTAAAAAATGAAACTGATGCAATATGAAGCACAACCCCTTTTTCCAAACAATTAATCTTTTATTTATCAGATGGAAAATTCTGCTTTCACATAGAAAATGAAGAGAAAGTGTCCCCTGCAAATATTCTTCTTTCATGCAGCTATTAACAGCCAGCACATATCTCATCTCCTCATACAGAAGATGCTATTCTCTCTGCTTCTCATATTCAGAGGATGGTTGCCTGCAAATAGACAAATCATAGCTAATAGCTACTGTAACAATGAAAACTAAATCACTCTGAACATACATTAATCGTGTAGAGTCATTTTTGACAGTGTTGTGCTTTTGAGGAAACTTTGCTGTAAAATATACAGTACAGCTACAAAAAATTAATAATAATCTAGGGCTTTCATCTTTGACCAAGGACTCAAATGAACAATTTATATTGCTTAACTATTTTTTCAAGATAACTTAATTTTTTCTGAGGACTTTTTGGATACTTCTTAATTTTTCATTGTTTTTCTAACACAAACACAATACTGGAAGAGGAAATTGACAGATCATTTGTGACAGTGGGTTTGTTAATTTGCATTGCTGTCAACTTTAAATTAGTCTTCCCCCCCCAACAATTACAATCATGTTTTTGAGAATACTGTATAGTGACCTTTTTTTGCCATTATTCTGCCCCACATTTTTATCTTTTTAAAACATGTTCAGTTCTGATTAATTTTGAAGATGTATAGCTCCTTACTTAAGGCAATGTTATACATTTATATTTTTAATTAATTCAGATAAAAAGAAAAAGAATGGAACCTTGAATTGTACCTGGGTATCAATTGAATTAAAGAGAAGGCACTTCACAAATAGTCACCTATGCTTTAGAACAGTGATGGCAAACCTTTTTTCCCTAGGGTACCAAAAGAGCATGCATGCACACTATTGTACATGCATGAGTGCCCACACCCATAATTCAATGCCTGAAGAGGGCAGAAACAATTTCTCCCGCTCCCCTGAAGCCCTCTGGAGGCCGGAAACAGCCTGTTTCCCAACTTCTGTTGGGCCCAGTAGGCTCGTGTTTCGCAAAGGCTTCCCTGGAGCTGGGGGAGGGCAAAAACACCCTCCCACATCCCCCTGGAGGCTCTCTGGAAGCCCAAAACACCCTCCCAGAGCCTCTGTGCTACACAAAAATCAGTTGGCCGGCACACAGAAGCATGTTAGAGCTGAGCTAGGGCAATGGCTCACGTGCCAGCAGATATGGCTCCTCGTGCCACCTGTAGTATGCATGCCATAGGTTCACCATCACTGCTTTAAAAGATGGATAACTCATATCAATCAAAATAAAGATACTTTACCGAAAACCCAATATATCCCACTATCTGTTCATCCATTCAATATCCATATCAAAAATCCCTAAGGAAAAGTCATCAAATGTTTTCTCATTTCCAAAGATGTTATACTGTAGTTGTTCAATCTTAACTATGAAATCAATATTATAAATTAAAAGTCTGATATTATCAGAACAGTGGTGGGTTGCTCCTGGTTTGTCCTGGTTCTTAGAACCGGTAAGGGTCCGCCCACCCACCGTGGATGCTTTTGAGAGACTCACAGGAACACTTCTTTAGTAGACAACTTCTCTGTACATCCATCAGCTTGCAGTCTGACAGCTAGCTCTTTTCTAGGGAGCTGTCAGATGCATCAGCCAATAGTGTTTGAGCATTCTCCTGCTGGACCTGGGTGAAATTACATACACAGCCTAACATTAGATACAAGCATTGAAGATGAAGATGTTAGACAGAGTTGGAAATCCAATAGCGAAGAGTGACATCTTGTGGGAAATGATGGTACTGCAAGACATTCCCATAAATCATAGCTGACCAAGTTAAGCTCCTCCCACTTCATTCAGCCAGGCAGAATCAACGTTTCTCCAAAACTGAATGCTCAAACTGAATTTGTATGAGGCCAGACAAGATGAAATATCTTTCACAAAACCAGTCTCACTCTAAGTTATTCCCAAGTATTGACCTGATTCAATTCACTCCTGTTGGGAAAAAAAATCCCATCCGGTTCCAAGCCGTGAGAAAGGCACTGGAAATAAAAGGGAGGGTGATTGGAAAGGCTTTATTGATGAGCACAACCAACAACAGCGTGTAGTTCCGGGACAGTTCACAAATTAGCTTGATGAGTGCAAGGATTTTTATACAGTTTCTGAGATGTTGCAGGGGATTGTAAAGTGGTTAATCCCATTATGTCATAAAGGTCATGTCCTATCCTTCTTAATCCCATCAGATGGAACGAAAGATGTTTTGTTTATTGGCCCAGATTTCTTAATGGACACAAAATAGAAACATAGAAACATAGAAGACTGACGGCAGAAAAGGACCTCTAGTCTGCCCTTATACTATTTCCTGTATTTTATCTTGCAATGGATATATGTTTATCCCAGGCATGTTTAAATTCAGTTACTGTGGATTTACCAACCACGTCTGCTGGAAGTTTGTTCCAAGGATATACTACTCTTTCAGTGAAATAATATTTTCTCACATTGCTTTTGATCTTTCCCCCAACTAACTTCAGATTGTGTCCCCTTGTTCTTGTGTTCACTTTCCTATTAAAAACACTTCCCTCCTGAACCTTATTTAACCCTTTAACATATTTAAATGTTTCGATCACGTCCCCCCTTTTCCTTCTGTCCTCCAGACTATACAGATTGAGTTCATTAAGTCTTTCCTGATACGTTTTATGCTTAAGACCTTCCACCATTCTTGTAGCCCGTCTTTGGACCCGTTCAATTTTGTCAATATCTTTTTGTAGGTGAGGTCTCCAGAACTGAACACAGTATTCCAAATGTGGTCTCACCAGCGCTCTATATAAGGGGATCACAATCTCCCTCTTCCTGCTTGTTATACCTCTAGCTAAGCAGCCAAGCATCCTACTTGCTTTTCCTACCACCCGACCACACTGCTCACCCATTTTGAGACTGTCAGAAATCACTACCCCTAAATCCTTCTCTTCTGAAGTTTTTGCTAACACAAAATATATGTCTAAAGGCTTCAGGCATCTGCTGGAGGCTGTTGGGGTTGCTTTTTGCCTTTGTTAAGATTGTTCTCCATTTCCTCTTTGGGAAAATATAATACTCTGCCTCTTTTAATATTTCTCAAAATATTTCATTCTTCAGGGGGGGGGGGCTTCCCACACTCCTTTCAAGACAGGGTGGGTAACTCCTGCTTTTGTTTCAACCCTGGTCAGTGAAGGGCTGCAAAAAGTTTACTACCAATACTGTGGGCATAGCTTATTTTGTGGGTGTTGCTTGCCGGCCATATGACCAGGTGGGAGGAGCTTGATGATCATGTGACTAGCAATGGCTTAAAGGTCATGTGACTAGCTTATTTTGTGGCCAACTTGACATCACTCATGTCAAGGGTTGGGGTTAGGGTTAGGGTTAGAGTGCCTTGCCTCCCCTTGCCTCAAAGAGACACAATTTCCCTCCCATTCTCTCATTCTCTGTCTCCCTTTTTTCTCTTTCTCTCTTTCTATTTACTATTACTGAACATTCAAAATATACTATTTAATTCTATGTATATATGCCATATGTGTACATACATATTACACACAGGCACACAAAAATATCTACTATCTACTATATAAACTGTATGTGAATGTATATATACACACATACACATACACACACACATAAACAGCTCTTCTAAAATTATACACATTTATATACTGCAATAGGAAGAACATACCCAGAGCCGAGAAGGGGGAAAAAATAAATTAAAAAAAAAAATTCTACTGGTTCTGCATACCTGACCGTACCCGTAGGAGCCAATCCCTGACCCGGATGACAGGGAAGTTATGCAGATGCATCAAGAAATTATGAATGGGTAGGAATGAAATCTGTAGCCATAAGAACATGAGAACATAAGAAGAGCCATACTGAATCAGGCCAAAGCCCATCGAGTCCAGCATTCTGTGTAACACAATGGCCCACCAGTTGTACATGGGGATCTTAAGCAGAAAGAGAAGGCAAAACCCTCCCTTTCCCTTGACCCCCAACAAATGGTAGCCAAGGGAATCCTGCCTGCCTCAACCAACATAGAAGTGGCACTTGGACATCCGTTTCAATAACCACCAATACACTTGGAATCCATAAATCTGTCTAGTTCTGCCTTGAAGCTATCAAGGCTGACAGCTGTCACAACCTCTTCTGGAAGTGAATTCCATAAACCAACGACCCTTTGGGTGAAAAAATATTTCCCTTTATTTGTCCTCACTTTCTTCCCTACGAGCTTTATGGAGTGCCCCCTCGTCCTAGTATTCGGTGATAGAGAAAAGAATTTTTCTCTATCCACCTTTTCTATCCCATGCATGATTTTATACACTTTGATCAAGACAGATTTTAATCTTTGGGAGGCTTATGGAGAAAAATCCGTGCAGTATCTGGCAGAGGCTTAATGAAAAAGCATTTTTCCTTATACTTTCACCTTTAAAGTCAGAAGATGTTGTGGTTAGCTCTGGCCCAGCTCCTGCCCCAAGGAATGTGGAGGTGGAGGTGGGGGAAACATCCACATGCTGCAGGCCTGTTTTGCTCCCGATGGAATCTGCCGACGAAGCCTCCTCTGACCAAGGAAGGGTGAGTGACAGGGAAGAGAGGAGTTCGGCAGACAGCCCAGGAGGAGATCAGTCATCTATATCATCCCTGGATTCCGAACAAGAATTAATGACACATCCATTCATGCGTAGAGTGATACATAGGAGACAACAACTGAAGGATTATTACAAGAGAAAATGAGGCCACCTGTGGTTGGGTGGGGCTGCTGTCATTAGTGCTACAGATAAAAGTGCAGCTTGGGTTTTAGTCTCATGGCAGTTTATCTGATTCATTGTTTCATCAAGATCCTGGTTTTTGTGCTGTTCAAGATTGTGTGGGGACTTTCTGGACTTTAGAATTGGACTCAATTTCCCAGTTATTGGGTGAGCAATTGGATTGCATTTAACCTGTGCCTTGTGTGTACCAGAAAATCCCTTTGACATTTAAAAAGGGAGCTGTTTCTGTTTTTCTGTTTATAAAAACTTTGGGGGTTTTCTTTTATTGTGTGGCGTGTGTCTTCCTGGACTAATTACCCTGTAATTACGGGCGGTTGAAACATGCCGGCAGAACAGAAGAGCTGGGTTTACTCTTGGCACTTTTTAAAGGTTTTATGGTATGCATATGTCCCAAAGGCAATTTTTCAAAAGGCAACTGAACTTTGCTTTTCCTTGAAGACATTTCGCTTCTCATCCAAGAAGTGTCATAAGTTCTGACTGAATGGTGGATGATGGAAGGATGTATATTCCTTACAGTCATTTGGTCATTAACGTTATTTCTGAGAGTTGTTGAAGCCTCTTTATCTGAGGCCCTAGGGCCATAGTTCCCTCTAAGCTGAGCAGTGAGCAATGGCTCACTTAAAAATCACCATCAACTCAGAGTTTTTCAAACCTGCCCAGAAGCCGAGAGGGAAAGAGTGAGAGGGAAAGAGTGCCGCCCAGTCCCGAAGGGACTTCCGCTCAGACACTATACTTTTCCACCCACCCCCCAAAAAAATTAGAGGGAACACTGCCTAGGGCTCAGATAAACCTGGCTGAGATAAATGTAGGGCTCGGATAACCCTCAACCAGAGGTGAGTTGCTCCCAGTTCAGACTGGGATTTTCCCCCGCTCACTGGACCAGGAGCGATGGCCGGCTGGCCACACCCCCAAACCGGCTGTCTCAGCAGCATCATAGGCAGCGCCATTTTGGTTTTGACACTGTGCATATGCACAAGCGCACCCACACAGTGCGTGAGGAAATGAACTGGCAGCGAGGTAAGTTAGAACCCATCCCTGCCCTCCACAATTCAGTCAGAACTGAAGAAGCTTCTTGGATGAGAAGTAAAACATCTTCAAGTCAACATCTTCAAACAAGTCTAGTTGCCTTTTGAAAAAGCACCTTTGGAACAACCTGGACCTGGATGACTGAAAATCTCAATAGATATATGCAGTGGAAGTTTTAACCTTTGCACAGAGTTGAATAAAGTCAGGATGTTTACTCAGCTAGGGAAACAAAATAAGTTACTAATTGTTCTGTCAAGCTCTCTGGTAGACTCCTCCCAAAAATTCACAGGTACAATTTTCAGACACACACACGTTTGAAAATTCAAAACAATGTTCTTTATAATGAAAATTAACTTAAACTAAGCCCTCTTTTGGTATAGCAAAGAGCACTCGTCTTCAAACAAACTGGTGATTTGTACAAGTCCCTTATCAGTTCTGTGATACTTAGCTTGCAGCTGTGAGGCAATTCACAGTCCTTCTTCTTTCACACAGTGAAACACACTTTGCTCTGGTTTAGTTTCAAAGCGGGGAAAAATCAGCACACAAAAGGTCAAAGTCAGTAAAGCAGTCACGAAACACAATGATCAGATAATCCTCCACAATGGCCAAACCCACAGGCTGCTATTTATAGCAGCCTCACTAATTACCACAGCCCCACCCAACCACAGGTGGCCTCATTTTCTGTGATAATAATCTCTCAGTTGTTGTTGTTGCCTATGCATCACTCTCCACATGCGTGGCTGTACCATTAACTCTTGTTCTGAATCCAAGGAGGAGCTAGATAATTGATCTCCTTCTGAGCTGTCTGCCACTGTCTCCTTCACCCTGTCACTCATGTCTTCTTGGTCAGAGGAGCCTTCATCAGCAGATTCCACCGGGGGGGGGGGCAAAACAGGCCTGCAGCATGTGGATGTCTCCCCCACATCCACAGTCCTTGGGGCAGGAGCTGGGCCAGAGCTAACCACAACACTAACAAGACTTATATAATGTGTCATCTTTCAGGAAATCGGCTGTAGTTGATATTTTATCAATTTGCATGCATATTATTACAGATTTCTGCAGATTGTGTAAAATCTTCTAAAATTCTGAACACTTAGCACTTTATTAATTTATTATTTATTAAACTTATATGCTGCTCAATCCCTCAATCTAGCAACTCTGGGCGGCATATACATTTAATAAAGAAATAAAATGTGAAAGATTTGGGAGAAAAATCAACCTGAGGTCACAAGCCTATTGATATGTAGTATATTCTGAATTTCTGATAGATTATCATTGCCTGCCAGTAGGCAGAACAGTGCAAGTACAATCACAGACATGGCTGAAATAACTCTATTCTAACTCTGAAGTAAGAATGAAGCAATCAGAAAATAATATACTTATAAACACTTGTAAATTATAAAATGCAAATTATAAAATGCAGAGTTACTGCATCACCCACCGTGAGACTTCCTGTTGCTTTCTTAGAAACACCTATTGTTCTTTCTCCCTATTCATAGAAATTGTAGGCCTTTAAGCCACAGCTGACAAACATGTGGTAACAAGGGTGCAGTCAGCTCAAGAGTTGTATTAGTAGGCAGGTGTCCAGCCTAACAATAGATACAAGCATTGAAGATATTAGATAGATTTGGAAATCCAATAGCTAAGAGTGATATCTTGTGGGAATTGATGGTACTGCAAGACATTCCCATAAATCATAGCTGACCAAGTTAAGCTCCTCCCACTTGATTCAGCCAGGCATAATCAACGTTTCTCAATGAATTTGTATGAAGCCAGACAAGATAAATATCTTTCGGGCAACCAGTCTTTCTCTAAGGTATTCCCAAGTATTGGCTTGATTCAATTTACTCCTGTTGGAAGAAAAATCCGATCCGGTTCAAAGCCAGGAGAAAGGCACTACAAATAAAAGGGAGGCTGATTGGTGAGCAGAACCACCAACAACAGCATGTAGTTCTGGGAAAGCTGACAAATTAGTTTGTTGAGTGCAAGGATTTTATACAGTTTCTGAGATGTTGCAGGGTATTGTACAATGTAGTGAGCCTGGTGTCTTTAGCTATTCTGATGGTGGTAGACTTAATCCTATATGTCCTAAAGGTCATGACCTATCCTCCTTAATGCTATCAGATAGAACCGAAGATGTTTTGTTTATGAATAGATTGGCTCAGATTTCTTAATGGGCACAAAATATTCATTTCTTTAAAACTTCAGGCATCTGCTGGAGGCTGTTGGGGCTGCTTTGGGAGTCCCCAGACCAATTGGCAATGCCAGGTCTTCATACCCTTGTGGAAGGATGGGGAGTAGATCTCACCCTGGCAGGATGACATGGTTCATCAGGTAGCATGGACCCGTGCTATTTCCCAGGAAGAATTGCTTAACCACCATGTTACTATTTACTATTTTGTCTTGATCTCAAGCGTAAAAGAGCAATATTTCAACACCTCTAGCAAAAACTTTCAATAAGGTTTGTAAAAAATGCCCAGCTCTTCTTTAAAAATTGTACAGTATTTGGTTAAATAAGGGAGACAAGGTTTCACATTAGATTTGCCTTAAACAAAGAACAGAAATTAAATGTTGAACAATAAAAAACACAGTTCTGTACTTGTGCAATATACTCTATGGATTGGAGCCGCCTTTCTGAAACCCCACTCATAATTATTAATGCATCATTGGGTATTTCTTATATACACAACAGCAATGTATTATGCACACTTGAATATAATAAATAGCCTCCGAGTCTACGGAGAGGGGCGGCATACAAATCTAATAAATAAATAAATAAATAAATGAATGAATGAATGAATGAATGAATGAATGAATGTATGAATGAATGAATGAATGAATGAATGAATAAATAAATAAATAAATAAATAGGATCAATTAAGCAATACTTTGTTATAATTTTGTTTGCCATGGTATCAAGCCTTTTTAATTTTTTGCAACCATCTTTAGCTTAAGCCATAAAAATTATTCTTCGTCCCACTTGTAACTATTTCATGCTTGCTAATAATTTCTGACACGCCAATAGATTGGCATACGTAAAAGATACTTCATCCTAATGTTTTAATTTACAACCAATGTGTAGATCCCTAATCTGAACTATTACTAAAGTAAAACAATTTTTAAAAATTCACCAGTTATTTTTATTTGGAAAAAAAATTTTTTAGGATATATTAATACCGAATTAAGAAGATTGTAGTATAGATTATCCCTAATATGAGCACATTTGTCAATCTATAGTAAGCACATAACCCAATCCATGACTAGGAGAAACTGTATGTATGTATGTATGCATGTATGTATGTATTTATGTATGTATATTTATGCATACATACATACATACATACATACATACATACATACTTAGGTATCCACATGATTTTAATCAACTCTGGACAATTTACATCATAAAAATAAAATACACACATTAGAATATATTCATAAGCAAAAAAAAGAGCATGTTGCAAATATACTGCTAAAAGCAGACTCTCAGCTGTGTTAAGATTTAAATGTATATAAAATAAGTACACTACGTGCTTATGAAGCAGGGCTTATACTGATATGGTCAACTGTTTATGTTATACAAGAACACATAAAAACGACCTGTTCCAAACAAAATGACATTTTGCAGCTGTTGAGGATAAGACCAAAATAACCCAGTCATCTTCTGCATCAGACAGCGAGTACAACTGTGCAAGGCAGCCCAAAGGAGTGCTTAAGGGTGTAAGAAAAGCAACCCTCTTCAAATGACGAACGCCTCTGTTTCCAGCTTGTGTAAGCATTCTCAGAAGTTGCTCTTGGCTGTTATTTATCTTTGTCTCTTCATGAAGCAAATATGCATGCCCATAAAAGCAGCAGGTGGAAAAATCTTCCAAAGCAGCAGGGTAAACCTTGAAAAAAGTCTCATCTGTAGCAGGGGTAGGTTCTAACTTAACTCTCGTTGATTTGCTTCTTCCCATGCTACGGGGCTATGCTTGTGCATGCGCAGTGCCCACCCCCCAAAAATTCCCCAAAGCCAAAAAAAAATGGTAATGTTTGTGCAGTACCAGAAACTCAGCTTCCACGCATACGCAGGAAAAAAAACTATTTTTATTTTGGGGGGGATATATTTGCCACCCCAAATTAAAAAAAATATGAGGGCATCCACGGACCAGCACCAACAAACCCGGTTGTGTGACATTATCGTGATGTCACCAGTGGGTTGCTACCAGTTCAGATGAACCAATCCAAACCAGGAGAAGCCAGCTTTGGTTTGTAGGTTTGGAAAAAAAAACACCTTTACATTGTCACATATGGCATAGGGCAGTGATGACGAACCTTTTTTCCCTCGGGTGCCAAAAGAGCGTGTGGGTGTGCTATTGCACATGCGTGAGTGTCCACACCCATAATTCAAATCCAATAAATAAATAAATAAATTCAATGCCTGGGGAGAGTGAAAACAATTGCACCCAACCTCCGGAGGCCCTCTGGAAGCCGGAAATGGCCTGTTTCTCAACTTCTGGTGAACCCAGTTCACTCGTGTATCACCCTCCCAGGCTCCAAAGGCTTCCCTGGAGACAGGGGAGGGTAAAAAAAAACCACCTCCATGCCCCTGGAGGTTCTCTGGAAGCCAAAAACACCTTCTGTGAGAGCCAAAAATCAGATGGCTGGCACACACATGTACGTTGGAGCTGAGCTAGGGAATGGCTTGTGTGCCAGCAGATATGGCTCTGCGTGCCACCTGTGGCATCCATGCCATAGGTTTGCCATCACTGGCATAGGGCCTCTTTCTAATGCTTTAGAAAGATAATAAAATGGAATATTAATGACAGGGCATTCAAAAGATTTCAGGTCTCCCAGCCTACTATGTTAGTATATCTGCAAAAACAGTCTGCAAAAATAAAACTGGATCTTATCAAGGGTTTATCTAACTCATCAGTTAGTTCTCACTAAGATAACCAAAGGTTCAAAAGTAGGATGTCAGCGGAAATGCAATTTCCACAAGAGAATGTACATTTGTGTATGTGCACATGCAGATTTTCTCTCTTGAAAATGAGAAACCTCCAAAATTTGTATTTAAAAATGGAGCAAGTCACAATGAAATATTTGAGACATTGACCAATATAAGGAGGGCAGAATCCAGCCATTTAAGAAGCTTAAAGGATACGTTAAAAAAAAAACACCTAAAAAATGGTTATTTAAAAAAAAATCTAGAAAATGTAAATAATATTTATTTATTTATTTATTTGATTTGATTTGATTTGTAGGCTGCCCCTTCTCCAAGGACTCAGAGGACTATAGGACTATACTACAAAGTGAAAACAATAAAAAGCATATTTAAAAATGTGTGTCTAAAAGTAGGGGTAGGAGCATTACATGGTTAATATGTGGAATTAATATGTGGAAAACTACATCTATCAAGTAACAAATCACTTTAATAACATGGTAAGCTAGATGCTCAGGAAATGTAGTTTATAGCACAGGTCATCATCACATGAATTTTACATGCTGCTGCACAGAACCTCGAAACATACATTGAGGCAGGATTGGTATCTGAAACTAAAATGGTGACATAAAGTTAGCCAGTAAGTCATAGATATTTGCACTATATTTGTAAGCAAGAATTCTTTATCAAAAAAAATTATCTCTTCACATTACATTTTTTTTAAAAAATGAAAAGCTGTACAATTCAGGTTGTAGGAGTAACGTAACCTGGTGAATAAAAAAGAAAATCAGTTCCAACATTACATAAATTTAGGAGTCCATCTCCACCATATAGGACATGTTGCATCAGCTTCAATGCAGACTTCCTTCCAAGGAAAATCTGTAATTATTTCAAAACTATGCTTCTATCTTCTGGGAGATTGACATCAAAGTTAATTCTTGGGACCCTTGATGTGCTGGTGGCATTCGGTATCTAACCTTTTTCCAAAAGGAACTATTTGCCGAAGAAGAGTCTTTCTTCATGATGTCCCCTTTCCATCTGATAGCTCCCTGTTTTTGCTTGATGTATCTAATGGACTCTGGCATGTTGCTGTAATCCTTTATCTTGCTCATTTCGATCAGGATTGTTTTCATTCCATCAGGTATAAGAGCATGATACACTGCTATATTCTGCTCAGGAGCTTCTTCTGAGCTGGACAACCCAGGTACTACAATCATGATCAGCCTCCTGCTTTGCTTAACGGTTTCATCAACCATGTTGACTAATGCTATAAATCACCATAGATAAAGATTGTGTCAGAATGTCAATATCCACAAACTTATTACAGTATATTCTTTTAGATACACATGAATTTTAAATGACACAAGGGGCCCAAAACAAAGCCTGGAATCAAGACCATTTCTATATGCAAGAAAATAATACTTTAACAAGGCTTGATATATAAGCTTCTTGAAAAAATAAAACAGGAAATTAATCACTTAAAGACCAAACTAGGTGGTCTAAAAATGAATGCATCTCACACTCCTTGTCGTGTAATTCAACAGAAGGCACCATAACATTAAGTGACCGTTCAAAGTTACAATGGCACTGAAAAAAGTGACTGTTTTTCACAGATATCCATTACACCATTTTCATGGTCACATGATCAAAATTCAGATCCTTGGCAACTAATTTATGACAATTGCAATATCTCAAGGTCACGTGATCACTTTTTCTGACCTTCTAATAAGCAAAGTCAATAGGAAAACCAGATTCTCTTAACAACCATGTTACCAGCTTAATAACTATACTTATTAGTAGTAAGGTAGTAAAATGGAGCGAAATTCATTTAACAACTTTCTGGTGTAGCAACATACAGTATATCTATGTACACATGCAGTTAAGATCCAATTTTATTCAACTAATATTTGAAAGCAGCATGAAAATGTTAAATTTACAATCGAGAAATGATTTATTATAATCTGTAAGCCATTTTTAAAGTTGAGTGTTATGCAACATAATAAAATTATCCATTCTTTTTACTATAAAACTATGCAATCCTGCATTGTTTGGATATATTTGGCCCATTTATATCCATGATCCCAGCTGCAGATTTCCTTGGGCGCAATCATAATTAGTGACTTTTTAAATCCATCATATTGTTTTCAAAAGAACACTGATTTGAGCAATTAAAATGATTTAAATGATAAATCTGCAGATATAAAAGGAGATTAAGACAGGCATATTATTGTTATTTTCTTTACTCAGATACACATGTATAAATGTATTGTAAAGGAAAAAAACGGTAGTTGCATTAGCACTTCACTCACAATTTAATCAGTGGTGAAATGTTCCCGGTTCACTCGGGAAAAAGAACCCAAATGGTGGTGTTGAGAGCCTTGTGCACTCTTCACACTTGGCTCTCTAATGATCAACAGGCACGAGCGAACCAGGAGCATTTCATGAATTTAATTTAGCATCTACTTTTATATTTTTAAAAAGGAATAATTTTATTATGTTGCATAAGACTCTGCTGTAAAAACAGCTTAAAAATTATATTAAAAATCATTTCTCAGTTGTAAATTAACATTTTCATGCTGCTATCAAATATTAGTTGAATAAAATTGGAAGTGTAGAGAACTTTCTAATGTTACTTAAGTAACAAAAAGAAGTTAAGAATCTCAAGGGCTATTTTTTCTGTTTATTATTATGTGCATATGTTTTTATTGCTTTATATATGCTTATTTTGTATGTCACTATGATTATTTAATAAGTATAAATATAAACAAACTAAGTAAAATGTATCAATTTTTAAATAGCAGAAATGTTCTTCTTTAGTCATTCTCCTCACCAAGTCTTTAATATTTTGGGCAGCATAAATAATTATATCTATAGCACCAAATTGTGTGCATTGACTACTTGCCAATTTGTATAGATGCTCTGAATGAGATGGGAAGTCTCAAAATTCAATATATAAATAAAATAAATAGTAAACAAGCAACCTCAGACTAGTTACATTTACCTTTTCCTGGCAAATCATCCCTGCCAGGTATAAAGAGACTGTATCCGCACTGTTTTTCTAGAACTTCAGGTAATACTTTCAATACAAAGTCAACTTGTCTGGTGATTTTGGGATATAACACATAGGCATCATACATTTTCCCATCTGAAACTGCCAGTATAAAACAAAACTGCTTCATAAATTATTAACAACCTCCATCCCCAATACATTAAACAGTTGCAAACAACCCATGTCTGTTTTGTATCAGGTGATGATGAAAGTAACAAATGGGCATCTATAGCAGTGTTTTTCAACTATGACCATTTTAAGGGTGTATGTGGACTTTAACTTCCAGGACTCTCAAGTGTAAGCTTAGAGTTGCCAAGATTGAGAAGCACTGGTTCGTATAATGCTCAGAGTGTGAGTAGTGTGGAGGACTAGAGGGGAATATGCTTGCCTCCCACTCGGTTCAGAGTTCAACCCTAGGCAGCAACCGATGTTTCTCCATCAGGGCTCAAAGAGAAAATGCAAACTCTGCATAGGCATCAGGGAGGGCACTGGGCCAGCAAATGCCACCCCAAAGCAAGGGATTATAGGGCCATAAAAATAAACAAACAATCAAGCTAGTAAATAAATGTATATATATGTATATGTATACATAATACATGAATAAAATGTTCAGAGCTTGTGTTTTCTTAAAAACACAGAATGAATTAAAAAGAATAGCAACTCCTATAACATTTTAAATAACTGTTATATATAAAATGTTAAATCGCAATTACCAGTTCTTCAGCTAGTATTGGTATTCATATGCACTGAGTTCTTCCTAATGTCATATTGTATCGCCTAATACAGTGATTTTCAACCTTTTTTGAGCTGCGGCACATTTTTTACATTTACAAAATCCTGAGGCACACCACCAAACAAAATGACACAAAATGACACTAACACATTGTGATGCATTGTATATCACCCTCTGCGGGAGCCTCTTATAAAAAGAAAAAGGTCAAATATCTATATACGCCATCAGGATAGACATAACCAGCTGAGGCTGAGGCTGAGGCTGAGGCTTCATCTAGTGGTGGCAACATTTACCTCCGGTCCTGACCAGGATTAGAAATCGGGACCATTGGGAGGAGTAGCAGCTTCAAGTACTCGCCGCGGCCACACAATGACAAGTGTGCAGCAGCCTGGGTGGGGACCTTCCTGGGTGTGAATGAGAGGCAGCCTGCTATTGGTTCATCGTTAGTGCTCGGGATGAATCCTAGAAGATGATTGGTCAGTGAGCATTCCCTGTGCCTCCACTCTTCCTGTCGCTGATATATGGAGGGATTGTGAGGGGAATGTTTATGTTAAGATGGAGGCGGCTGGTGGCGGGCCAGATAAATGGCCTCCATGGGCCATAGTTTGGAGACCAATGTTTAATTTCCCCACGGCATACCTAACCATGTCTCACGGCACACTAGTGTGCCACGGCACACTGGTTGAAAAACACTGACCTAATATATGCATGCATGATGCATCCAAGCAGTGTGGCCTTTTGTAAATGACAGATGAAAATACTCTCAATGCAGAAGGTTTTTTTAAGTGCTGTCCAAGATTTTTTGATGTGACACCCAGTAGCCCAATAATCACTCATCATCATCATCATCATCATCATCAAATTTCCAAAGTTAGAACTTGATCTGTCATCTTTCCTATCTTCAGAAATTAAGACCATTAATCTTGTTCAACCACAATTTTAACCCATTTATTTGTCAGCATGTTTTTTTTCAGTCCAGGGAATTTTCACTTAAGGACAGCTTCAAATTACACTATTTTGGTCATTTTACACAAAGATCTAGTTCTCTGGAAACAGCTCCAAGTCTGGAAAAAGAGGATGGAAAGAAGAGGACAACCAACAACAAGGAGGATAGACTCAGGTATAGCAATTATGAGTCACTATTGGAAGATTTAGATGAGCAGGATGGGTATAGATAGTCAGGAAGAAAAACTATCTATATGATCTCTAAGATTCAATACAGTGGTACCTCTACTTAAAACCTTAATTCGTTCCGTGACCAGGTTCTTAAGTAGAAAAGTTTGTAAGTAGAAGCAATTTTTCCCATAGGAATCAATGTAAAAGCAAATAATGTGTGCAAACCCATTAGGAAAGAAATAAAAGCTCGGAATTTGGGTGGGAGGAAGAGGAGAAAGAAGAGGAGGAGGAGGACAGTCACTGCCCAGAGTGAAGGGAGCGTTTCTTTTCTCTGGGCGCTGGCAGAAGTTTATTCCCTCTCCAAGTGCCCAGAGAAAGGAAAATGCTTCATTCGCTCTGAACTGCGAAAGCCTCCTTAACCATCACCGAAAGGCTCCTCTGGCAGCCCAGAAAAGCCCGAGATGGCCAGGATTAAAGGGGGGATGGTAGGAAACTGGCCGGGCCTTGGTGCTGCTCTCAAATTTCCTAGAAAATGTTTCTTGGCTCGGGTTCTTAAGTAGAAAATGGTTCTTAAGAAGAGGCAAAATAATCTTGAACACCTGGTTCTTATCTAGAAAAGTTCTTAAGTAGAGGTGTTCTTAAGTAGAGGTACCACTGTACTGACTTGATAACGTTTAAAAATTAATAGGACAATGCTATTATTCTTCCCTTTTTTATTGTTATTATTGTTATTATTGTTATTATTGTTATTATTGTTATTATTGTTATTATTGTTATTATTGTTATTATTGTTATTATTGTTATTATTGTTATTATTGTTATTATTGTTATTATTGTTATTATTGTTATTATTGTTATTTATTAGATTTGTATGTCGCCCCTCTCCGTAATACAAATAGAATGTTACCTTTTTTATTAAAAAAAGGACGACATGATTTCCGATAGCAAAGGACAATTTCAATCTTGAACAAGATGCAGATTAATACAGGTATAATGAGTAGTAATATCAATAGCACAAAAGCTGCACGGTTTTTGGCTAAATCAGAAAAGAAAATTCATGTTAAATATGGTATTAATAAATGGTTAGAATAATGATTAGCACTTAGAAATCACTGAGCCAAATTCATCTTTCCTTAGGAAGTATTATTATCTTGATTTCTAGTTCAAAGATAAGATAAATATCATACAGTATGTGTTCTGTCCCAGCAAGAAGCCCCCCCAAAATGCACACCACTTGACCTCTGATAGACACAGAATTTCCTATGACTGAAATTCTATGCATACCAGAATATATTTCACAACATACTCTGTGACTTGTTTTCCAATTCATGCAAAAAATGTCTCCATTTCCTTCTCTCATTTCTATATTCAGTATTTCAGAGGCTGAAATGTTTCAGCAAGATTTCATTATTTTTACATCTATATATTTTCCCTTTTTTCCTGTTCTAGATTTGCATTCTTCCCTGTAAGAGAGTAAGACACATTTATAAATAAAAAAGTGGCATACTTGGGCGCTGTATTTTGATGAATGCTGCCACTTCACCTGCTTGGCAAATAAAGTGCTGATCATAATCTTCATTTTTCAGCTTTGTAATGTTCAGAGACACCGTAAAAATCTCTGCTCCATCCTTTGGAATATTTGTTCTGAATTAAAATTGAAATATATTGGAAGGTCACATTTAAGTTAGCTCGTTAAAAAATGTCATGTTCACACAAAGGTTCAGGTGACATACACTCTGACATACAGTGACATACACTCTGACATACAATGCCTATACAACTTGCTTATGCCTTATGTGGTTAATTGTAAAGAATCTCCGACTGAATTTCCATTACTGATACACTAGACAATAATTATATATGTGTATGGAGATTCTCAGTTATCCAGGCCACAATTGTACCCAAAGTGCTTTTTCAAGAGAGAATTTTCTTGTTTTTCTTAGAAGCTTTTCATTGAAGGTATGGTACAGTGGTACCTCGGTTTTCGAACGCGTCTCAGTTCGGAAAAATCGGTATTTGACCAGGAAATTCAAGAAACTTTTGCCCTGAAATCTGAACAAATATTTGAACTCAAACACTCAAGAGAGCTGAAGACAGAAGCCGGCAAGCTACACAGAGAGAGAGCCAGGGACAGAAGCAGGCGAGCAAGAGAGCTGAAGATAGAAGCCGGCAAACTACAGAGAGAGAGAGAGCCGGGGATAGAAGTGGGCGAGCGAGAGAACTGAAGACGGAAGCTGGCAAGCTAGAGAGAGAGAGAGATAGAGAGAGACGGGGATAGAAGCGGGCGAGCAAGAGAACTGAAGACGGAAGACGGCAAGCTACAGAGAGAGAGAGAGAGAGAGGGACAGAAGCAGGCAAGCTAGAGGGAGAGACAACTGAGGAGGGGAATTTATCTTAAATTGTTTCAGTTCTCAACCAAATCAGTTCTCGACCACACTTCCAGAATGAATTGTGGTCGAGAACCGAGGTACCACTGTATTTCTTCATCTATGACTGGATGGTGGGAAATGGAAGAATTTATATTCCTTGCAGACAGGTAGTCATTTGCATTATTTTGGAGATTTGTCTGTATCTTCAGGGTCACCTACCGGTAAGTGCATGGAGCCTTTTTATGACTGCGGAAAGAGATCCTGTAATCTGCAATTTTTCTAGAAATCCATTCATACTCCCACAACATTCAACAGTGTTCATCCCAAAATTCATAGCTAAATGCCTATGGATATTCTCATCCAGGTCATGGTTTCCCCAAAGGTGCTTTTGGTCAAGTGGCTTCAATGACTCTCTAGAAGAATGCAAATGACCAGCTGTCTGCAAGGAATATAAATCCTATGACATCCTGTCACAGCTGAAGAAGTTTCTTGGATGAGAACCAAGACATCTTGGAAAAACAAGAAACTTCAGCTGCCTCTTGAAAATGCATTTTTGGGACAGGGATTATATAAATATATCAGAATATTCAATGGTCTATATCAGGGGTCCTCAAACTTGGCAACTTTAAGACTTGTGGACTTCAACTCCCAGAATTCTCCAGCCAGCTATGCTGGCTGGAGAATTCTGGGAGTTGAAGTCCACAAGTCTTAAAGTTGCCAAGTTTGGGGACCCCTGGTCTATATAATACCCGGACGCATATTGTGGGGGCAATAGGCTGGCTCTGTTAAAAAGTGCTATTGCAAACATGTTGTAAGCCACCCTGAGTCTAAGGAGAAGGGCGGCATAGAAATCGAATAAATAAATAAAATAAATAAATACAAAAATATTCTGAAATAATTAATCATTTGTTTGGTGTGTCAAAACAGCACCAAGTTGTTCATTTGTCTTTGCAACAATTAATTAGTGTACGAGCATTAAATCTATTACAAAAGGAAAACAAATTATGCTTGATTAATTGATGTATTAAAATATATATCATACTTACTGATTTCCTTCTATAATTCTACCTTTAAATAGCTTGTCAACTAGAGTGTTATTGACTCTCCAGGATATAGAAATAAAAGTGTCTCTAAAACTTGATACATTGCACTCTGTAAAAAAACTGGATCCTAAAAATGGATAATAGAAAATAGTTATTTTTTAAAATAGAGTTATAAATAAACAAATTTATATCTGTATATCTTATTAATGAAAGCATGTATTTTTTTTCTTTTCACACACTTTGAATGTCATTGAGATTAAAATGTGTGCAAATGGAAATGGTTTATAGTTTTTTATTGTGGTTTTTTTTTTTTACACTTAAGATAATAGTAGAGAACTTACCAATTTCAGCTTCAATAGTATTGTTTGTGGGGAACAAAATTTCAGATCTTTTCCTGTGTAAATCTTCTGAAGAACACAAATATATATATATAAACCATTATGTCATACATATGCAATGGTTGCACAATTAGCATTCATTTAAGCCAAAGTTTTGTTAAGTAAATTTTAGAATATTAAAACACGTTACAAAAATTATCTTAGATGTACATAAGTTCACTGATAGCTTGGCGTGTATGAATTCAGTATTTTTCAATTCCAAGAGAAATCCCAATGGCTTTCATACAGTTACTTAAATAAATAAATAAATTTTAAAAAATATATCAGAGAGCAAAAAGAATAGAGGGAACAAAACGCAAAAGCCATTCAGGCCCCGGAACTAAATTTTAAATACTATCCAGATGAATAACAGGACTACAATGCTTTGAGAATGATTCATAAGACAACTTGGAATTTGAGCAAGTACTGTACAGTGGTGGTTGCTCTCGCTTCAGACTGGTAGCGGCAGCAGCAGGAGGCTCCGCCCACCCACCTAGGATGGTTCTGCATAAGGGCAGAGGTTTCCATGCATGCGCAGGAGCATGCATGCAAACCAGTAGCAAATTAATTCAGAACCCACTACTGGTACTGACAGTCTCAAAATGGGTGAGCAGTGCAGTCAGGTGGTAGGGAAAGCAAGTAGGATGCTTGGCTGCATAGCTAGAGGTATAACAAGCAGGAAGAGGGAGATTGTGATCCCCTTATATAGAGCGCTGGCGAGACCACATTTGGAATACTGTGTTCAGTTCTGGAGACCTCACCTACAAAAAGATATTGACACAATTGAATGGGTCCAAAGACGGGCTACAAGAATGGTGGAAGGTCTTAAACATAAAACCTATCAGGAAAGACTTCATGAACTCAATCTGTATAGTCTGGAGGACAGAAGGAAAAGGGGGGACATGATCGAAACATTTAAATATGTTAAAGGGTTAAATAAGGTTTAGGAGGGAAGTGTTTTTAATAGGAAAGTGAACACAAGAACAAGGGGACACAATCTGAAGTTAGGTGTGGGAAACATCAAAAGCAACGTGAGAAAATATTATTTCACTGAAAGAGTGGTAGATCCTTGGAATAAACTTCCAGCAGACGTGGTTGGTAAATCCACAGTAACTGAATTTAAACATGCCTGGGATAAACATATATCCATTGTAAGATAAAATACAGGAAATAGTATAAGGGCAGACTAGATGGACCATCAGGTCTTTTTCTGCCATCAGTCTTCTATGTTTCTATGTTTCTAATGCCATTTACTGAAGCAACCTATCTTTTTCCAGATTTCCAAAATACAGGTGATTTTTTTTTTTACAAAAAACATCCTTACTACAACTTTCCTGCAATTCTTGTGAAGAATTTTTTAAAAAGAGGAATTACTTTATGAACTAGCAAAAAGATGCTGAGCTCTAAACTAATGGCAACACAATGGAGCAGGTGACAAAAGAAGCACAGCAATGTAAACCCTGCCTCTTCCCTAATAAAATGAAATTGAAGTAGACCCAGAGGCAGGGTTTTGAGCAATCGGTACTTTTATTCAGCTCAGAGAACAAGTGACAGCTCAGCAAAGCAAAGTGACAATTCAGCGAGTACCGACTGACTCTGCCTGGAGAAACCGCTCCTTTTATACTTTTGCGGTTCCCGCCAAAGCTAAAGCCGGCCGCGTCTGAGCCAATCAGGAGCGACTTCCTGCTTGGGCTCAGACAGCGCTGGAAAGAGGAACAAACTATTTACAGAGTTACAAGGTAGCCATTTCAGGATACAACACCCCTCCCCTCATAGTTGGACACATCCATCAAGAAAGCCATGTGACAAAGTCGTCCAATCGGTGGGGCCTCCGAGGAGCTCGCGCTGACCTGCGCAGTTCAATTTCTCCTTCGCCATCGACTGTGGAGGATGGCTCGCCGCTGTTCTCCCGGTGTGGCGGACTTGGCCTGGCGGGCCCAACGAAGGCTTCGGAGGACGAGGATGGCTCGGCGTCGCTGGATGGTTCCCCCTGGCCCGATAAGTCTCTTTGCGTGTTTCTTAGCTCGGGCAATGTACAAAAGTCTGTTGAAGGGGGAGAGTCCATGTCAGCGGTTTGTGGCAATTGATTTTCTGCTCGCTTTCGAATGTGGTCTATGTGTCGTTTCCACAAACGACCATCCTCCAGTTTTACAATATAAGTCTTGGGTGCATTTTGCTTAACAACAATTCCTTTCATCCAGTTTACATTTCCATCAAAGCTTTTTACATATACATTTTGTCCCAAATACATTTCTCTTTCAGGTTTTACACACATTTGGTTATTATTAATACAGAACCTTGGGTTTAGCCTGTCTAGTGGTGACCTCAACTTTCTTCCCATCAATAACTCTGCAGGGCTTACATGTGTGTGTGAGTTAGGGGTAATGTGCTGGGTTAGTAAGAATTGGTCCAAGTTTTGTTGCACATCCCCAGGGCCTGACCTGCGCAATGCCTCCTTTGCCACCCGAACGTAACGTTCTGCCAATCCGTTAGCCCAGGGCGAATAAGGTGAGATGAGGGCATGCCTGACCCCTAGGCCATCTAAGAACAATTCGAATTGCCTGGCTGTTAGTTGAGGCCCATTGTCAGACACTAAGATATCTGGGCAACCATGGGATGCAAACAGTCTACTCAATACCTTGATGGTGGCACTTGTGGTTATATTGTTCATTGCTATTATTTCCACCCATTTGGAGAAGGCATCAACCGCTATTAGAAAATACTGGGACCCCACCGGGCCAGCAAAATCAATGTGGATTCTAGACCAAGGACCAGCAGGCTGTTCCCACTCAGCCGGGGTTGTTTTGGGGGGACTAGGCCGTGACTCTTGGCACGGGTCACACTTTGAAACCCAATTTTCAATATCAGCATCCAGCCCTGGCCACCATAAATGCCCCCTTGCCAAGCTCTTCATCCTGACAATCCCAGGATGACCCACATGTAACATTTTGAGTACCTTTTCCCTTAGATTTTTTGGGATGATCACTCTATCTCCCCACAACAGACAACCCTTTACATACGATAACTCAAGTCTTTTGTTTTTAAAATCACACAATTCAGGTTTCACAACATCATTTTGCCATCCCTTAAGAACACAGTTCACCACTTGTTTAAGGATTTGATCTTGCTGCGTGTGTGCAGCTACCTCTTTTGCTGTGGTTAGTGGGTTTTCCTCGAGATCTATCATTAACACATCTGTGGAAGGAACAGGGTCTTCCACTAAGTCTGTTATGGGGCACCTGCTGAGGCCGTCTGCGTGATTGATTTCCTTTCCCCCCTTGTGGGTGAGCTCATACTGATACCCTGAGAGGAAAAGAGCCCATCTGATTAGTCTTGGAGACATAAAAGGTGGAGTGGGCTTGTTGGGGGCTAGCAGACCTAGTAGGGGCTTGTGGTCAGTGACTAGCTCAAAACTTCTTCCAAAAATATAATTGTGAAACTTCTTTACCCCTGCCACTAATGCTAGAGCCTCCTTGTCTAACTGGCTATAATTCCTCTCTGTGCTGGTCATGGTTCTTGAAAAAAATGCTATCGGGGCCTCTGTCTTATTAGGTAGAACGTGAGCTAGGACTCCTCCTATGCCGTACGGCGAAGCGTCGCACGTGAGTCTAATGGGTAGCGAAGCACTATATTGGACTACTACGCTTTTAGAAGTTAATAAATTCTTTATTTGAGAAAAAGCTTCACGTTCAGTTTTCCCCCATGTCCAGCGGGCTTCCTTCTGGAGTAAACGATGGAGAGGCTCTGCTACTGTTGCCTTCTGCTTTAAAAAAACGGAATAAAAATTAAGGAGGCCTAAAAATGCCTGCAACTCATTCTTATCTCGTGGCTCTGGGGCTTCCCTAATTGCTCTCAGCTTCTCTGTTGTGGGGTGGATGCCTTCCTTATCTATTTTATATCCTAGGAATTCTATACTGTTGGTTCCCCAGACACATTTATCAGGCTTGATCCTTAAACCTTTGTCCTGCAACCTCTTAAGTACTTCCCTTATTCTTTTGTTTACTTGTTCCTGGTTTTCCCCTGCAATTAAGATGTCATCAAAGTATGGAATGGCCCCATTTACCCCTGACAATAGGCGTTCCATAATGCTCTGGAATATTCCTGGGGCTATGCTTACCCCAAACTGTAACCTCGTGCATTTGAAAGCCCCCCTGTGCGTTACAATTGTCTGAGCGTTTGCTGTTTGTTCATCGACCGGAAGTTGCTGGTAAGCTTGCGCCAGGTCGATCTTTGCGAACCTTTTCCCCTCCCCCAGGGAGTGTAGAAGTTGCTGCACAACTGGGATGGGGTAGGGGTGGTGTTGGAGTGCCTTATTCAGGGTTGATTTGTAATCAGCGCAAACTCTTAAAGAACCATCTGGTTTCAAAGGTGTAACTATTGGAGTTTCCCATGGCCCCTGTTCCACAGGGACCAAGATACCTTGGCTAATGAGTTTATCCAGCTGTATGTCTAGTTTGGGGAGAAGCGGAAGGGGGACCCTGCGAGGTTTTAGTCTGATCGGTGGGACCTTGGGGTCAATAGAGAATGATATAGGGGGCCCCTTGTACAATCCCAAGGTGGGGCTGAACACTTCAGGGAATTCTTTAACAAAGTTAGGCATATTATCACAGTTAACATTATACACACCCGAAATCTCGATTCCCAATGGTTCCATCCACGCTAAACCCAGAAGAGAGTGCTTGGCCCCCGTTACAATAAGCATTGGAAGGGTACATTTAACATTCTTGAATGCGATAGGTACATTAGCTGTTCCCAGGACCGAGATTACCCCCCCTTGGAAGTCTCTGATTACCAAAGAGGTTTGATTTAGGTCAGTCTTAGACACATTAGGCATATACAGTTTAAATTTTTCCCAGGGCATGATGGTATATCTAGAGCCCGTATCCAGCTCCATTGAGCAAGGCTGGTTATTTAGTAACAATGAGATAACAATTTTAGCCCCCTTTTTAGTTGCCGTGTTATTCACGGAAAATTGAGAGTTACCTCTATAGTAGTCGCGGTTAGCGTTTGGGTAGTTCCGTTGACCCGAGTTGCGGAACGGTCTCCTTTCTCGCGATTGGGGGGTCTGGTTTTGTGGTCGCTGGTATTGTGGCGTGGCGAAAGTGTCTTCCGGTGTTGTCGCTCTGCAAGCGATGGCGATGTGGCCTCTCCGGTTGCAGCGGCGGCATGTAGCGTCTCGGAAAGGGCATCGATGGCGCTGGTGATTTCCCCGGCAGCCCGCGCAGGGGGCTGGGTGAGTAGCTCTCAGGTGTCTTGGCTGGTCTTGTACCAGAAGGCAGTTGTCTCCGCTGTGAGTTGGTTGATTGAGGTCGTCTGATTCCACGGCGCTGGAAGATTTTGGCAATGAGTTCTCGCCTTCCGTGCTCTTTTAATTCTCTAGCCGCTGCGTCGGCTGCTTCTGCGGTTTGCGCCAGTTTAATCACGGTTTGTAGAGTCGGCTCTTCTTCGGTGAGGAGTTTATTCCTCACTGTGCTGTTTTTCATGCCGAAAACCAAGGCGTCGGTTAGGCGAGCTTCCGGGTCTTTAAACTTGCATTGGGCAAGTACCGTTCGAAGCCGCGTTGTAAATTGGTTGATCGACTCGGTTTCCTTCTGAGCCATCATGGAAAATTGATGCCGAAAAACCATGGCCGGTTTTGTCGGCTTGAAGTGGCTCGCTAGCTTTTCCTGTAGGACGTCCCACGCTACGGTTCTTGCTTGCTCCGGTTCGGTGAGCGTTTGGGCCAGTCCACGGATTTCTGCGCCGCAGTAATTAAGGAAAATAGCCCGTCTGCGATCGGCTTCGGCGTCCTGTATTCCCGCCGCCTCGAGGAAGATCTCGAAGGTGGTCATGTATTCGTCCCAGGTCGTTTTCTCGGGATTGAAGAGTTCCGGAGCCTGGCCGATCTGGACTTTGTTCATTTTTGCACGCGATTCTTCCGTCCGTTCGTCGCCAGTGAAGTAGACCCAGAGGCAGGGTTTTGAGCAATCGGTACTTTTATTCAGCTCAGAGAACAAGTGACAGCTCAGCAAAGCAAAGTGACAATTCAGCGAGTACCGACTGACTCTGCCTGGAGAAACCGCTCCTTTTATACTTTTGCGGTTCCCGCCAAAGCTAGAGCCGGCCGCGTCTGAGCCAATCAGGAGCGACTTCCTGCTTGGGCTCAGACAGCGCTGGAAAGAGGAACAAACTATTTACAGAGTTACAAGGTAGCCATTTCAGGATACAACAGAAATGAAATGGTGAAAAGGGCATTGTGCCACTCTAATGTTACATTGGCATCACTGTGGTTAAAAGAAGATGCTTGTAAACTAAAGCAATTTTTGTAAATCATTTTGATATGTGAATAGCTTGGATGCAATTCAGGAAGAGGAATATCATGGATTTTGTCTTTTAACAAGTATTATTTAACAGCCATGACTACTTTCTTTCCCTCTACTACAACCTAACAAAGGGGAGACTAATAGTACTGTTTCCATGACCTGGATGAGAATCTCCATAGACATTTAGCTATGCATCTTGTGATGAAAACTGTTGAATGGTGTGGGAGTATGAATGGATTTGCAGAAAAATTGCAGACTACATAATCTCTTTTAGCAACAATGCTGGCCCCTAAACTACCATTCCTAAAGCATTAAAGAAATCAGCTTTTTCATATTTTTCAGTGCAAGAGCTTAGGGGAGAGAGAAGAAGAGGGAGGGAGGGAGAGAGAGAAAGAGAGAGAGACAGATAGTATGTAGATAGAGTGGGAGTAGGAGGAAGAGGGGGAGGAGGAGAGAGTGGGGAGGGAGAATAGGAGGGAGAGGGAGACACAGATACAATTACGTGGTCACCCATTTTTTTAAAAATGATGTTGGGTGACATATAAAAATTAAAATCAAACAATAATCCAGTATGCCTAATTGTTATAAATACCAACAGCAGGAAAAACCTATGATAAATCTTCATTCACCTAAATACATTATTCGATCAAAGTTTATAAAAAGAACCAACTAATTTTTATTTAAAGAATCTTCATGCTGGCAGAACAATTGAACTTCTAATACTTTTAATTGGAATAAAAAAGCATTAATCTGTTGTAAACTATATTTAAATTTGAATTTTCCCCTACAATTGCATGCATTTTATACACTAACAGTGATTAAAAGGACATTTGGAATATTAAATATCGTTTGAGATTATGTGTATAATAGTGGTACAACATGTCTCAAATGCTATCGATTAATATATAACATGATCATTTTGAAAACTGCATTAAATCTGTTTTGAAATATGAGTCTTTGGAGAAGGCGGCATACAAATCTAATTAATAATAATAATAATAACAACAATAACAATGATTATAAATATATATATTATAAATATAAATGAGCAGACAGAAAAAAGACAGTGGAAAACATTCGTTGCCCAGGTAATATAGTAGCAAATTACCATTCTGCTGATAACACAATTACTTACCTGATAAATTTACCAAAATACTATTTGAAAAATTGTATTTATTTCCCCTATAGGTATAGGTTCCTTTGCATACATATTTTCCCCCATCATCTTTCTTCACATCTTTCAAAATAAGATTGTTTCTGAGTAACTCAAATTGTTCTCCTTGTATTGGCTTACATTCCTAAATATAACAAAGTAAAATGACAAAAGTCAAGTGACAAAGTCAATGACAAAAAGGGGAAGAAAATGCTTCTTAATTGTAAGATATTTTAATAGGCCTGCCAATCACACATACTTATCAGTATGTAAATTTGATTACTCTGTATATATGTACCTCCACATATATATATATATACTTAACTGCTTTTTGTAAAGAGATATTAGTTCGCAGTTTGTGTTACTAGACATCTAGATAATAACAGTGGCGAGTGGAAACTTCCACTTGCTTTTGATTGTGTCTCTCTACCTACAGCAGGAAATTTTGATGATACATGTGCTAATAATCTCAAGATCTGGTTTTTAAAATAGGTTACTAGTAGGTCAATCATAGAAGGTAGTCAGAAATTGCAGTTAGTCAAGAATGCAGCAGCAAATAATAAGTGGTACTGGAAGACCTTTATGTTGAAGCAACAATATTAATTGCCTTCTGAGTGCAATGCAAGGTTATTTATTTATTTATTTATTTATTTATTTATTTATTTTATTTTATTTTATTTATTTATTAATTTATTAGATTTGTATGCCGCCCCTCTCCAAAGACTCGGAGCGGCTCACAACAAGAAACAATACAAATCCAATGATTAAAACACATTTAAAACCCTTAATATAAAAAACAATCATACATCTCATACAGACCATACATAAAGCAGAAACGGCCCAGAGGAATCAATTTCCCCATGCCTGACGACAGAAGTGGGTTTTGAGGCGTTTGCGAAGGGCAGGGAGGGTGCGGGCAGTCCTAATCTCCCGGGGGAGCTGATTCCAGAGGGTCGGGGCCACCACAGAGAAGGCTCTTCCCATGGGTCCTGCCAGACGACATTGTTTCGTCGAAGGGACCCGGAGAAGGCCAACTCTGTGGGACCTCGCCAGTCGCTGGGTTTCGTGCGGCAGAAGGCAGTCCCAGAGATTTTCTGGTACGATGCCATGAAGGGCTTTATAGGTCATAACCAACACTTTTTTGCTGTATGGGGGCATCCAAAGTAAAAAGGGGTGTGTGTGACCCCTGGATATATATAGCAAATGTGTCCCCTTTTGTGAGAGGAATCATACATACTACAAAATGGTATTATAATTATACCGGTGTTGAGGCTAGCATATTCTTTTTTACAATTTAGCAAAGTGCTAAAAATTGTTTACTTCGGACTTTTGCACTGTTAGTGCATTTGCTGGCTGGGGAATTCTGGGAGTTGAAGTCCAAATATCTTCAAGTTGCCAAGGTTGGGAAACACTATGTTAGAGGATGTAGTGTTTTGTTTTAACATATATCTGAGAATTTTATAATGTATTATTATTATTATTATTATTTGTAAAAAATATTTTAAAATATGTATTATATTATTATTAAATATGTATTAAATATATTATTACATTTGCATACATTTATTATTTATTATTTATTACATTTGTATACATAGAAACATAGAAACATAGAAACATAGAAGACTGACGGCAGAAAAAGACCTCATGGTCCATCTAGTCTGCCCTTATACTATTTCCTGTATTTTATCTTACAATGGATATATGTTTATCCCAGGCATGTTTAAATTCAGTTACTGTGGATTTACCAACCACATCTACTGGAAGTTTGTTCCAAGGATCTACTACTCTTTCAGTGAAATAATATTTTCTCACGTTGCTTTTGATCTTTCCTCCAACTAACTTCAGATTGTGTCCCCTTGTTCTTGTGTTCACTTTCCTATTAAAAACACTTCCCTCCTGAACCTTATTTAACCCTTTAACATATTTAAATGTTTCGATCATGTCCCCCCCTTTTCCTTCTGTCCTCCAGACTATACAGATTGAGTTCATTAAGTCTTTCCTGATACATTTTATGCTTAAGACCTTCCACCATTCTTGTAGCCCGTCTTTGGACCCATTCAATTTTGTCAATATCTTTTTGTAGGTGAGGTCTCCAGAACTGAACACAGTATTCCAAATGTGGTCTCACCAGCGCTCTATATAAGAGGATCACAATCTCCCTCTTCCTGCTTGTTATACGTCTAGCTATGCAGCCAAGCATCCTACTTGCTTTTCCTACTGCCCGACCACACTGCTCACCCATTTTGAGGCTGTCAGAAATCACTACCCCTAAATCCTTCTCTTCTGAAGTTTTTGCTAACACAGAACTGCCAATGCAATACTCAGATTGAGGATTCCTTTTCCCCAAGTACATTATTTTACATTTGGAAACATTAAACAGCAGTTTCCATTGCTTTGACCATTTATCTAGTAAAGCTAAATCATTTACCATATTACAGACCCCTCCAGGAATATCAACCCTATTGCACACTTTAGAGTCATCGGCAAATAGGCAAACCTTCCCTACCAAACCTTCCCCTATGTCACTCACAAACTTATTAAAAAGAATAGGACCCAGAACAGACCCTTGTGGCACACCGCTTGTAACCTGTCTCTGCTCAGAATACTCGCCATTAACAATAACTCTCTGATGTCTAAATCTTCAGCCAGCTTGAAATCCACTGAACTATCCAGGGATTAAGTCCAATCTTCACTAATTTATCTATCAGCTCTTTATGTGGAACCGTGTCAAAGGCTTTGCTGAAGTCCAGATAGGCAATATCCACGGCACCACCTTGATCCAACACCTTTGTGACATAGTCAAAGAAATCAACGAGATTAGTCTGACATGATTTGCCTTCAGTAAAGCCATGCTGATTTGGGTCCAATAAGTTATTGTTTTTTAGGTGCTGATTTATCCTCTTTTTGAGTAGAGTCTCCATCATTTTAACTATAACTGATGTCAAGCTAACTGGCCTGTAGTTACCAGCTTCTTCTCTACCGCCCTTCTTGTGGATAGGCACAACACTGGCCATTCTCCAATCCTCAGGAACATCTCCTGTTAACAGGGATTGGTTAAACAAATCAGTCAGGGGGGTAGCAATGACAGATCTGAGTTCTTTAAGATTATACATTTATAATCTGATTTGTGCTCTGTGTGTATATGTGTGAGTGTGTTTGTGTATGTGTCTAGGACAGTGATGGCGAACCTTTCTTTCCTTGGGTGCCAAGAGTGTGGACATGAACTATTGCGCATACCACAATTCAATGCCTGAGCAGGGCAAAAACAGCTTCCCCTGACTGGTAGGTAGGCCCAGTAGGCTCGTGTTTTGCACTCTCCAGGCTCCAAGGCTTCCCTGGAGCCGGGGGACGACACCCCCGGAAGCTCTCTGGAAACCGAAAACACCCTCCCAGAGCCGCTGTGCAAGTTTAAAAATCAGCTGGCCGGCACATATATGCACATTGGAGCTGAGCTAGGGCAACGGTTCGTGTGCCAGCAGATATGGCTCTGTGTGCCACCTGTGGCACCCGTGCCATAGGTTCACCATCACTGGTCTAGGATATTGTGGACAACTAAAAGAATATCTCAGAGAAGCTTGTATTCTTCATGTAGTCACCAATGAATTCAGTTTATGGATCTTTATTCTATAAGGGTATCAATGCATTTATTTTGAACATTTTTTCTTTTTATTATTCTCAATATTTGTCTTTCTGGAGAACTTTTGGTTTTATTTATTTTATTTTATTTTATTTTATTTTATTTTATTTTATTTTATTTTATTTTATTTTATTTTATTTTATTTTATTTTATTTTATTTTATTTTATTTTATTTTATTTTATTTTATTTTATTTTATTTTATTTTATTTTATTTTATTTTATTTTATTTTATTTTATTTTTTTGTTTGTTTGTTTGTATGCCAACCCTCTTTTAGCTTTCCTCTTAGCAACTCTTTGAGCTACATTATACAGAATGTAAGTGATCCACAGACCTTGAGCTCTGCCTCACAACAGAGACAATTCAAGGAATTACTCTATAAGTTTAATGGGCAATGAATCATAATTTCACCTGTTTCTTCAAAGTTTCTTCCCTGCCACTGTGCTAATACAGTGGTACCTCGAACGCTTTGGTTTTCGTACATTTCGGATACCGAACAAAATTTTCTGCAAAAATTTGCTTCGGTATCCGAACAAAAATTCAGATACTGAACAGAAAATTTTGTTCACTATCCGAAATGTAAGATCTGAGGGGACGAGATGAGAGGGAATGGGAGTCGGAATCCTGACACGCCCCTCCTGGCCGCCCTCTTAATAGCCTCCCAGTCTCTACCTTGTAACTGCTCCAAGCTGCAGGAAGGGTAGGGCTGGCTGCAATACCGGCAGCTTCGGGGGGCTTCTTTCCACAGCGGTTTAGTTCATTACCTCCAGGCAGCTGCACCAACTTTTTCTTTCCTGGCGGCGGCGGCTCTGGCGGCTTCCCTTCATCATGTGATGTTCCTGACGCTGCTGCTGCTCCTCGAAGGGAAGCCGCCGGAGCCGCCACCAGGAAAGAAAAAGTTGGTGCAGCTGCCTGGAGGTAATGAACTGAACTGCTGTGGAAAGGAGCCCCCCGAAGCTGCCGGTATTGCAGCCAGCCCTACCCTTCCTGCAGCTTGGAGCAGTTACAAGGTAGAGACTGGGAGGCTGTTAAGAGGGCGGCCAGGAGGGGCGTGTCAGGATTCCGACTCCCATTCCCTCTCACCCCGTCCCCTCAGATCTTTATCCCATAGGAAATAGAGGAAATACTGTAGATTTAATTGGTTCCCAGCAAGTCAATGGGCTGGGAACCAATTAAATCCATTTCCATTATTTCCTATGGGATAAATTAATTCAGTTCTTGACCAAATTGGTTCTCGACCACACTTCTGGAACGGATTGTGGTCGAGAACCGAGGTACCACTGTATTACAAAGGGAAAGCAAGATACTAGTTTTTGTAACTGCTAACATTCATTTAACATCCACTAAAAATACAGAAAGGAGAATTTTAAAAGGTCTATACCTTATACCAATGCATGGAAATATAATCCACTTCCATTCCAAATGCATTCACTTGATGACATATAACCTGGGATGGTCCTCTTGGAAACAAGGTTTGCGTAAAATAGTAGTTTTCATTAAAACAAAGACCAGCGCTGTTATTGAGAACTGTAATTTGGACGCTGTACTTATAACATCTTGTTGAATTCCTATAACTAAATGTTAAAATGTTAAAATTATTCTTTTTATACAGTACAATTCTATTTTCTGCCTGAATATTTTACCAAAACTTTGTATTTTCTTATACATTATTGCTACCACATCCAAAACTATTAAACTGGGCAACCAGTAAATTATTCTTAGTCCAAGTCTGAGGTTAAAATCATTCACCATCTAGATCAGTGGTTCTCAACCTGGGGGTCGGGACCCCTTTGGGGATCGAATGTCCATTTCACAGGGGTCACCTAAGACCCTGGGAAAATACAAATTTCCTATGATGTTAGGAACTAAAGCGTCTATTCTGGCGCCTTGGAACATATTTTTACAATCCGACCAATCAGGTGTTTACAGTGGGGGTGTCCCTCTGACCTTCCTGCCAATCTGCTTAAAGTTCTGTTGGGAGAATTGGTGCTAGGCTTATGGTTGGGGATCACCACAACATGGGGGGCTGTATTCAGGGGTCGCAGCATTAGAAAGGTTGAGAACCACTGATCTAGATCAATATTAATAAAAATAGATACAAAATAAGTTAATGATTTACCCCCTCTTTGTAATTAACTTTGTTTACAGTTGTCTAATAGACTGCTGTTTCTGGGTCAATTCCTTTCAGAGGTGGGTTTCAGCAGGTTCTGATTAATTCTGGACAATTGGTAGCAGAAATTTTGAGTGGGTCAGAGAACCGGTAAATATGATTTGTTACAGGTACTGCCCCTATTTATTCACTGCCTCCCATGTCCCAGCTGATCGGGAGGAAATGGGGATTCCCCTGCCACACCCACTAAGCCACGCTACGCCACACCCACCAGGTCACACCCACAGAACTGGTAGAAAAAAAAATCCCACCTCTACTTCCTTTCACCTTTTCAAATTCTCATGCACAAAACAAATCAACCTCTAGCAAGTAATAAAAATGCTGTGGTTTGTTTGTTTTTCAGGAAGTTGCAATGCAAATTTATTTAGTCAAAAGCAGCATAGATTTATAAGTGCAATTTTAAAATAGGTTTGATGGTAGCATGGAACACATCATGGTTATTCCAAATATCATCTGTCAAAAGTTTCTCAGTTTGACATTATAATACCTCTGTGCTAGTGTACAACACACTTCCATCAAGGAAAAAAAAAACATCTGACAAAGGTGTATTTCAGATTTTCAGTAAAGTAACAGTCATAGTGGTGCAGTGGTTAGAATGCAGTAGTACAGGCTAATTCTGCCAGCAGTTCGATCCTGACAGCCTTAAGGCTGTCTCAGTCATCTATGTTTCCAAGGTCAGTGAAATGAGGACCCAGATTGTGGGAGGCAATATGCTGATCCTGTAAACTGCTTAAAAGTGAGCTGTAAAGTACTATGGCATATAAATCTGGCTGCTACTGCTAATAATAATAATAATAATACTTATTATTATTATTATTATTATTATTATTATTATTATTATTTATTAGATTTGTATGCCGCCCCTCTCCGAAGACTCGGGGCGGCTCACAACAGTAATAAAAAACAATATTATAGCGAAACAAATCTAATATTAAAAAGAAGCATATAAAACCCTATCATATTTAAAAAACCAAACAACACATACATACCAAACATAAAATATAAAAAAAGGTGTCTCAACTCCCCCATGCCTGGCGGTAATGCTAAACTTCTGTCCCCTATCCGAACTGCTGTCAACAGTCCTGATAGTTTTATATGCAATGACAATATGATATGAAGCATCATTGCTCTCTAGAAAATGCTGTGACTGCTGAAATAAAAATCCTATAGAAAAACAGCTTCTACCTACAGGAAAGCTATGGATTTTCTGTTGTTTATGTAGTCAATCATATCCATAATTTTGGTGCTCTAAAAAAAGAGCCATCAGCAGATTGATAGAATTTGTTATGATCGACCACACAGTAAATACCTAATTCAAACTATACACTGCAGACTAACACAGACTAATTAAAATAGAGCTGGCATCATTTCCAAACTTCAGTTAACTGACAATGCCCAAGAAGCTTTCAATCATGAACCAATCCCACACAATTATCAATGCTGTAAAGAGATACCCACTTTTCAACCCTTGCTCTGAGGAAGTCAGCCCAGAATGTAATGCGGGACCCTGGTCTCTACTTTGGTATAGATTTCACTAAGCTTAGATAACCCCAACTACAGTTTAAATTCCCCATGAGGTATCAAAAGACAACTACCCCACTACTCCCTGAACCAATACATGCAATTCCTTACCTTATAACACAGTCATACAATCCTGAATCTTGAGCTATTGCAGGAATAAACCAGAGGCGGGTTTGCTGTTGAAATACTCTTGAAGAAGGTTGTGTAATTAAAGGCGTGTCATTTCCATTCATGTACCAGTTCACGGTAGAGTTTGCACGTTCATAGCGTGGAATAGAGCAGTCAAGCCTCAAAGGATTGTTTTCTTCAAACACCTTCTGCTTTCTATATGGCTGGAAACATTTCTCTATGTGAAGGGTAGGAAATCATTGTGTTTTAAATTATACATTCCAACGCAGCGCCAGCATGTACGTCTCCAGCAGCACGTCCAACCGCCGTCGATGCCTCCACCCTGGAGCTCCCTCTCGCCGCCGCCATCTCCCCGCGACTGCCTGGGACCGCTGCAGCAGGCACCCTCCCGCTCCCACTGCCAGTGCCCTCCCACCGGGCCCCAAAGGACACTTGCCGCCAACGCCAGGGAAGCTCCAGCTGGGCGGGGTGCTGCCGGTGCCTCCGACCTGGAGCTCCCACTCGCAGCTGTCCCCCGGCTACTGCCCGATGCCGCTGTTTCCGGCGCTCTCCTGCTGGGCCCCAAAGAAGGAAGGCGGGGAAAAGGAGAGCTTCATTCTTCGCGCCTCCTTTTTCCCGCCTTCCTTCTTTGGGGCCCAGCAGGAGAGCGCCGGAAACAGCGGCATCGGGCAGTAGCCGGGGGACAGCTGCGAGTGGGAGCTCCAGGTCGGAGGCACCGGCAGCGCCCCGCCCAGCTGGAGCTTCCCTAGGAGCTTCGCGGCACACTTGACCGTGTCTCGCGGCACACTAGTGTGCCGCGGCACACCGGTTGGGAAACGCTGGTCTAAAACAATAATAAAGCAGTCTTTAAAAAATAAGTCTAACAATTTGAACATTCTATAGACCTTTATAGTTATTGACTTACCTCCTAGCTATTTCAGCAGTCCAACATTGCCAGTAGTCCACCAGAGCAATTTGATTACTTGCAGCTAGTTTCACTTTCAATTCTAGTAGGTGGCTTGCCTGTTTCTGAATCAGCTGTGTATCAGAGGCTGATACTCAATTGCTTATGCTAATCAAGCTCTGGGCTGCACAAGGAGGTAAGTTAGCAAGGCAGAGACCAAAGAGTGGGGGTGGCTGGGTGGGGCTATATTCGGTGTATAAGATGCACCCAGGTTTTCACCCTGTTTCAGGGACTAAAAAGGTGCATTTTATACTCCAAGAAATAGGATACCTTTTACTGCCTTCTAACAAGCAAAATCAATGGGGAAGCCAGATTCATTTAACAATTATGTTACTATTTTAACAACTGCAATGATGCAATGAACAAGTTTTGCTCAAAACAAAACTCATTTAAGAAATGTGTCACTTAACAGAAATTTAAAGCTCAATTGTGATCATAAATAAAAACACTACCTGTAACCATAATTATAATCCTGTCACAAAACCATAGTGACCTCTGCACTGAAAGATTTAGTTTACTATTTTGATTCCTTTATGGAGTAGGGTATAAATTAGAACTGCACAAAAAGAAGAGACAAAAGAAGCATTACAAAGCTAACTGCAATTAATATCTAAACAGAAATCTAAAGTTACCTTTCTTTTTATGAAATAGCATCTCAGAAAACAGCTTTGGAATTGATTTTATTAGCTATTCTATTCTATCATAAATGGTGTAGAGCCGTGATACAAAGCTATGGTTCATGTGCCACAGGTGGCACACAGAGGGCCAGCAAAACTTTGCTCTGGGTTAGTTCCAGCGTGCATGTGCTAATTTTCGGCCTCGGGAAAAGCTGTCTCGCCCTCTGGGTGCTTCAGGAAAGCTTCCATGAAGCCCCGGAGGCAAAAAAATTTCCCAACAGACAAACCAGAAGTTCATAAAAATGCATTTCCGGTTTGCAGTTCTGCTGTTTTTTGCACTCCGTAGGGTTCAGAGAAGCTTCCTGAAGCTCCAGAGTACAAAAAGCAAACCAATGAACAAACCAGAAGTGCATTTTCTGAACTTCCAATTTGACCATTGTGTTGTTTTTTGCACTCCGGAGCTTCAGGAATCTTCCCTGAACTCTCGGGAGTGCAAAGAAACAGCACAACAGCAAACCAGAAGTGCGTTTTCCTGAACTTCCTGTTTGCCCATTTGGGCATTTTTTTACATACCAAGCTTCAGTAAGGCCTGCGCAGATGCATGGGGGGCAGGGTGGGGGACACATGTGCGGGGAGGGAGGGAAGGAGTGTGGGTACGTGCATGCATGCACGCACCCCTTTTGCATGCGAACCAAAACAGGTTCACTATCGCTGGTGTAGACACTCCTACTTGAGTGGGGAAGGGGGTTGGACTATACGAGGTGCACCCAGAAAGTAATGCACCACATTTTTTTCTTCAACAATTATTTTTGAACACAATGAAAGTTACACACAAGAAAGAATGATGTTTCTTCTACGCTCCCTATTTTTCCACGTAATTTCCATCCCGTTCTATGGCCTTCCTCCAGCGAGACACAAGGGCATGTATACCCTGTCGGTACCACTCCTTGTTCTGGTTGCAAAGCCTTGGCGCTCTGCCGAACCATCTTCTAATGGTCTCACCCCCTGTGCCCAGCTGTACTTCTGTCGACTGCAAATTCTCCATAAACTGTACACAAACGTTTGTGAATGTTACCAAAAGTTTCTTTCTCCCCAGTGAGAAATTCAATGACAACACACTGCTTATAATGTATATCACTTACAGAAGCCATTTCGAAACACTGCTGCAGCTACATTATCTGTCTGAAGAAATGCAAAAACAATTCAAATAATGTATATCTAAAGTTTCTCATTCATACCATTACTGTAGGCTGAGGAAAAAAATGTGGTGCGTTTCTCTCTGGGTGACCCTCATATGACATACCAAGTGCTTTCTGCCAAGGATTAGCTCAATCCTAGGTGATATTCCATTATGTTACCATATAAGGTAAATGAAGGATGTAAATATGTTAAACAGTGCTGAGTTATAGGGTGTAAGCTGCAATCTGATTGGGCCAAAGCATTATAAAATGCAAAGCAACTTTACAATGATTTGCTGGCTGTTAAGGTTGGCTGTAGTTGGCTGGAGCAGTTTGAGTGCGAGTTAATTGAGTTAGAGCTGTAGTTTTGATATGGAGAAACCTGGGTTGGTTTAGTAGCTACATGTATGTAAGTTTTACTGCATATTGTTAAAGCAACATTTGTAAATAGAAGGCTAAGACAGAATATATTTTGATTGCACTGAAGAGTAAAGCTGTTTACTACTATTTTCTACAAAAGTGTCTTCGTTATTTCTCTGCACTAGTTCCTAAATTGCCACAATATAAATCCTGGCATCTTGTCAAGTCCTACTGCGAAGCTCTGTATATCCAGAAACCTTTCAACTCTGTTAATTTGTTAGCAACTCTGTGTTTCTCAAACTTGGCAACTTTAAAATGGGTGGAATTCAATTATTATGCTGGCTGGGGGATTTTAGGAGTTAAAGTTTATATATTATAAATTGTCATGTTTGAGAAACACTGAGATAAACTCTTTAGTAAACTCCTGAGTCTACAATTCAGATCATCACTCCTTAATTGATATCTATTTAAAACTAGGTCAGCATTCCACAGTATTTTTTATGAAATACAAATAGTTTTGTCCACTTGCACAGAAAAATTGCCTGCTGAATTTTAAAAGAAAAGTAAAAGCTTACATCTACTTAATAACCAGGATAATTATCATAAATATGATTGCTTCTTTTTTTAAAAAAACCTCTCACTGATTATTTGAAAAACTGTTTACAAGGAACTTACCTGATTTGAGCACACAGATAAATGTGAGGACTAGAATACAGTAATCAGCTAAAGTAGGTTTCATGTTTTACTGCACAAAAAGGAAAGAATCAAAAGACTCAATACATTTAATAAGCTCAATACATTCAAGTATAAATATTTGATACTTTTTGTTTTCTTCATTTCTCCCTCCAGTCATCCCACACATATATGCTTGCCCAAAAATGCCAGTATAGTACTATAGAATAAAACAGAATTAAACAAAACATCTCTGGGTAATTTCCTTTGTCAGGCAACTTAAAGGGGTTTTTAAACTATTTTTTCCATTTATTGAATTTATTCAAGATTATAAAAAAAAACCAAAAGAGAAATTAAAAAGGTAAACAAAAAGTGTTGCAAATTAAAGACCACTAATACACGAGAAATAAAATTAAACAGAACTAAACCCCCCCCCCCCCTCAAATTTAAAAATCAGAATAAACATTTCCAATAGGAAATATATTAATATGTATGGGTGTGGGCAGTGTTCCCTCTAAATTTTTTGGGGGGTGGGCGGAAAAGTATAGTGTCTGAGCGGCAGTCCCTTTGGGACTGGGCGGCACAGAAATAATAAATAAACAAACAAACAAACAAACAAACAAATAAATAAAAAACCCACCCTGTTTTGCCTCAGAGAATTTCAAAATAAAATACTGTACTGTGTGTCTATAACAGTGAGCTCATAATAGGGCAACTCTATCAATATCAAAATGCCACTTAAATAGTTGAGCTAGTTTCAAACTAGATTTTGATTTTCTTTCTCTCTTCCTTACTCCCATTCTTTTTCTTTCTCTTTTCCTTCCTCTCTTTTTTCTATCTGTTTCTCTCTCTTCCTCTCTCTCTCCTTCCCTCTCACTCTTTCCCTCTCGGCTTCTGGGCAGGTTTGGAAAACTCTGAGTTGATGATGATTTTTAAGTGAGCGATTGCTCACTGCTCAGCTTAGAGGGAACGATGGGTGTGGGTGTGCATTTGTATTAGTAATATTAGTTTACATAAAAGTAATTTCTAACAGTATCTTACTACTTTCTAGAAAAAGGTAGACTTTATTGTTGAACTATCAACATGAAACCATGCCAAAGAAAAACCATCTGAACCATCATACTAAAACATAGATAATGAAAAGAAATGACATGAAAGAATCTTGGAATCAGCCATTAGTTACCTGTCCCCATCAAGATCAAGATCTTCCTAGGCAAAATTGTATCTTACAAAAGTACAATAAATCTTATTTCAGTTGTTATAATTTGGCTGATGATTAAGGACAGTTACAGCTTATTTTTATTTATTTTAATATACTAGCTACCCAACTTTAATATCTTTACTATCTGCTCAAAAGTAAGTCAATTCAAAACATTTACTCTCTCTGGTAATTAACTAAAAGGGTGCTTACTTTATTTTCAAGTAATATAACAAATCAGCATTTTTATTAGTGTCTAGTTTCATTTAAAACTGAAATATTGTCTACTTGCTGAAAGCTATTAGTCACAGAGAATTTATAAACAATGCCAAATCTCATGTACTGCTAAAATATGCACTATTACTGATAAAATGTACAATTATCCAAAAATGAACTGGATACATTTAGAAACATAGAAGACTGAGGGCAGAAAAAGACCTCATGATCCATTTACTCTGCCCTTATACTATTTTTTGTATTTTATCTTAGGATGGATCTATGTTTATCCCAGGCATGTTTAAATTCAGTTACTGTGGTTTTACCAACCACGTCTGCTGGAAGTTTGTTCCAAGGATCTACTACTCTTTCAGTAAAATAATATTTTCTCATGTTGCTTTTATCTTTCTCCCAACTAACTTCAGATTGTGTCCCCTTATTCTTGTGTTCACTTTCCTAATAAAAACACTTCCCTCCTGAACCTTATTTAACCCTTTGACATATTTCTATAAGATTGTACAAATTATTTAGAAAACAGGAATATTATGTCCATTTAATACAAAAATTAACGTGATGTCCATTTAGATAAAAGCCTATAAAAATTTAAAACATACCAATATATTTAATTTAATTATGCAATAATTTTTGGCAAAATAAGCAATCCCCTTGCTGCATAAGAAAATCTATTCGTGTTTCAGAAGGAACGCTATTATGTTCAAAGGGAGTTATGCAGAATACAGCACAATAGCCATTTTTTAAATACTGTAGTTTATTGTGCTATCGTTTGATCGGTAACGATAAAAGGCTATTATAATATTAAAATATACTAACCTCAGGGGGGGGGAGGAAGCTATTTAATAGGTTTTAAATATTCGTAGCAATTTTAGGTGAAACCCCGTAGTCGTTTCTTTTCCCCGGAAATGCTCTGCCTGTGAAGATTCCTTGACGTAAAATTTCTCTATGGAAATATAAGATGATAAAAGTACTGTATTACTCACTTTTAAAGCAAGTGAACCGTCTTTCACTCTTTAAACTGATTTGCATAATCTCTGTAAAAATTGCTTTTCGGCAACGCAGAATTTTCTGCTGGCAAATTCCCCCTCCGGAAGGAAACTCTCAAAACCACCATCCGTCAGGAAAGAAAGAGAAAATTAGAAGAGGGAATCAAGAGAAGCTGCTGCTTTGCCTATTAAACCGGTTACACCAGCTTTTTGGTTAAAAGAGGCATCGGGACTCAGCGCGCAGACAAATCGTTGCTGGAAAAGCGAGCAAACTTCTCGCTATCTATCTACCCATCTCTCTATTATCTCTCTGTCTTTCCGTCCGTCCATCCTATTGTTTCTCTCTTACCAGTGTCATGTATATAAACATCGTTATTTCTTTGTATACTACCAAAGCCTACTTGACAAAATAAATAAATTAATTCAGTAAAGATCTATGAATATGTCCGTCTATCTCTTGAAGTCGCCCTCAATATGTTTGCAGCAGATGGGACGTGGCAGAATGTGAGATGAGCTGCATATAAATTCAAACAAGCAAACAATGGTTTGAAGGATCGCACACACACACACACACACACACACACACACACACACACACCAAGGATTTCAAACACACGAAGTATAGTCGCAATCTTAAGGCGCCATGAAGATGGAAAAATAGACAAGGATTCCCCAAAGGGAATTTAGCTGGTGTTCAGCTAACACAAAGCGAAGTGGTTTGCCATTGCCTCCTTTATGGGGAGTTTCCTCGACTTCCACTGGGTGATCTTCTGGTGATCTCCCATCCAAACGGTAATCGAGATCGACCTTCCTGGTTTTGAGCAGCCAGCCGAGTGCGGCTCCCCGAGGGGTATGAACGCGAGCGCTCGACAAGGAACTGGCTAGACTTGCGCGACGACTGGGCCGTAACGCACCAAGAGGGGAGCCATAGGACACGTGTCAGCGACATATCATGAGTCAACCTTTCTGTTTTTCTCTTTCCCTACCCCTCTCTACTCCACCCTCTATGTGTGTGTGTGTTTATTTCTATCTATGTCTCTTGTCTCTTCCCTTTCTTTTCCCTCTCCTCCCTCTTTGCCTTTCTCCTTCCCTCCCTCTCATTTCAAGCCGGGACGCTTGAAAGCGCCTAGAAATAGCAACAGTAAGTAAGCCACAGGTTATTTTGCTCAACACTTGGATGAGTGGGAGGATTTTCGTGAGAACCTAACGTTGCGGAGGAAGTTGTTCTAGCGCACCGAGTTCTTCAATGGGAAATTGCGCCATAAGGGCTTGCATGTAGAGATTGCTGTGATAACATCAGATAATACACTCGTGCTTCGAAGTCAAAGAGCTTTTTCCAGAGGCCCGGCCCGCCTCCGCCCGGCGAAGAACAGAGGCGGCAACGCGAGGAGGCCCGCCGGTCGCGCCGTTGGCGGGAACGAGCAAATCGACTCCGCTCAAAAACATCGCCTTGCCTCGCGAACCAGAGCAAGGCTGCCGGTTGGCGCGCAGTAGAAATTGCGCAAGCAAAAAGAGGGAAAGGGGGTAAAATGTCACTTAACCCAGTGTTTCTCAATTATTTTCTGTTATGCCCCGCCCCCCAAGAAGAAGTAAACATTTTGTACCCCCCAAACTCTCCACTAGAACTGATTGTTTGCAATATTCAGCACGTTTTCGCTGAAAAATTCGTGATTGGGGTGTAATGTGTTTAAGTTATTTGGCTTCATGCTGTCCCCTGCCAACATTTTTAGACACAGTAAATACCCCTTCTCCCTAATACCTCACTGCGCCTACTAAGAGCCCACAGAGTTGGCCTTCTCCAGGTCCTGTCTGCCAAATAATGTTGGCTGACGGGACCTGGGGAAGAGCCTTCTCTGTGGTGGCTCTGACCCTTTGGAACCATCTGCCTCCAGAGATATGCATTATTTCCACCCTACGGTTAAGACCTGGCTTTTCCTGCAGCCTTGGAATTAGGCTGATTGTAAGTATGTATGTTTTTTATATTATTGTTATTGATTTTTATTATTAGATTTTTAACTGTTTTTATTGTTGTTGGATTTATTCCGATTGAGAGTCCTTTTGGAGTGAGCGGCATATAAATACAATAAATAAATAAATACAATAAATAAATAAATCCTGGTCTTTCCTCCTCTCCCACTGTAGTCACAGTGAAGCCAAGTGCTACATACGCTTCCTCATATTTCCTCATCTTAGCTTTCAGGAGTCTTACCTTTGTCTCATTATCTGCATCTCTCTCCTTCTTTCTTTTCATCCCTGTTAAATATTTTCCCATGGGGTCTTTTAAGGTTTATTATATGCTCTTCATATCTCCTACTCTGTGCTGTGTGCTATTGTCCGGTGCAAAAAAAACCCTACTCCATGCACCAAAAACAGCACATTCACCAGGATCATGCGCCCCCCCCAACATCGCTCTGCGCCCCTCCAAGGGGGGGCTGCCCCACTATTTCAGAAACACTGACTTAACCCAAGACAGAATTTAGAGGAAAGTACCACTGTCGATAAGGAGCTCTCTCGGACTATTTTGCTTAAATGTTGCATATAAATATTTATTTATTTCTTTATCAGATTTGTATGCCGCCCCTCTCTGTAGACTCGGGGCGGCTAACAACAATAATAAGACAATATAGACAAATCTAATATTTAAGTTAATTTAAAAACCCCAATTTAAGAAACTAATCATACATACAGACATACCATGCATAAATTTTATAAGCCTAGGGGGAAGGGAAAGTCTCAATTTCCCCATGCCTGACAACAGAGGTAGGTTTTAAGGAGCTTACGAAAGGCAAGGAGGGTGGGGGCAACTCTGATATCTGGGGGGAGTTGGTTCCAAAGGGTCGGGGCCGCCACAGAGAAGGCTCTTCCTCCTGGGTCCCGCCAAATGACATTGTTTAGTTGACAGGACCCGGAGAAGGCCAACTTTGTGAGAGCTAACTGGTCACTGGGATTCATGCGGCAGAAGGCGGTCCCGGAGATATTCTGGCCCGATGCCATGAAGGGATTTGTAGGTCATAACCAACACTTTAAATTGTGACCAGAAACTGATTACAAATTCCTAAATATTGTAAGCCATTTCGTCCCATGCTAGCTATTCTGCACATCCCTTGATAAAGAAAGTGGAGCATAGCTGGAAGTTCACAATTATGTTGCACTCTGAAGTTTCCTGTTGGATCCCCTGTGACGGGTTCCACTTACCTGCATACCAGTGCGCTGTGGGCACATCGTCATTCAGGTGGTTGCCAATGTGCGCTGTACGCATGTTACCTCATACAATTTTGCTTCTGCACAAGTGCAGGAAGCAAAAATGCACCGAAATCTCATGAGGGGACGCTAACATATGTGTGATTTCAGCAAACTTTTGACAAAAATGACCGGAATCTCTCACACGTGCATCCCCATGCGAGATTTTGCTTTTGCACATGCACAGAAGCAAAAAAGGCCCCAAAATAAAAAAGATGGTGCTGCCCACCGGACTGGCAAAGACGGCACTGGAGCAGTTGTGTGCAAATTGTGCATTCTGGCAGCCTCTACTGGAATGGAGCTCTCGGGTGTACCAGCAACAAGCCACCACCCTACATGGCATTTATTTATTTTATTTATTTTATTTATTCATTTGTCCAATACACAAATACATAGGAAGAAAAATAGACATGTGGTAATATATATGAGGGTAAAAGTGAATTTAGCAGAGAGGATATATGAAAGGAAGAGAATATATATGACAGGTGAAAGAAAGGAAAGACAATTGGACAGGGGACGAAAGGCACACTAGTGCACTTATGTACGAGTACCTCCGGAACTGCCTGCTACCGCACGAATCCCACAGAGTTGGCCTTCTCCGGGTCCCATCGACTAAACAATGTTGTCTGGCAGGCCCCAGAGAAAGAGCCTTCTCTGTGGCGGCCCCGGCCCTCTGGAACCAACTCCCCCCGGAGATTAGAACTGCTCCCACCCTCGTCTTCCGTAAACTACTCAAGACCCACCTATACCGCCAGGCATGGGGGATTTGAGACATCTTTCCCCCAGGCTCCTTATAATTTATGTTTGGTATGTATGTGTTGTCTTGGTTTTAATATGATAGGGTTTTAGTTATTTTTTAATATTAGATTTGTGCCACTATAATATTGTTTTTACCATTGTTGTGAGCCACCCCGAGTCTTCGGAGAAGGGCGGCATACAAATCTAGTAAATTGAATTGAATTGAATTGGATCCTCAATTCAAGTAGTGGGGCTCATGGGGGGGGGGGAGATGAGACTGTCTATCATGATGAGATCCTTAACACCAATAACTTGGTCCTTAATATCAATAAGACCAAGGAGCTTATATTGGATTATAGAAGGAAGACATCAGACTTCCAGCCCTTGGTTGTCAATGTGGAGCAAGTGGCTTGTTTTAAGTGTCTAGGTGGTGTCATAAAAGAGCACCTGACTTGGGGCACCCACATGGCAGCACTGGTCAAAAGATTATCAGAAATTATACTATCTGAAATTTCTCAGAAAACAACTGAATGCAAAACTGCTTGTGACCTCCTATTGTTGCACCATAGAAAGTATTTTAACTTACTGCATTTGTGTATTGTTTGCCAATTGCACAGTGGCAGATAGGACAAAATTCCAGAGGGTTGTTGTCATTGCCCAGAGGATTATTGGTTGGCCTCTTTGGAAGAGCTTCATAGCTCCTGCTGCCTTAACATACTTAAAGATCTATCCCATCCTTGATTTTTTGAACTATTACCACCTGGCAGATGGTACAGGACAATAAAAAACAAGGACAAATAGGCTGAAAACAGCTTCTATCCCAGAGTAGTAACTATATTCAATTCTACTATCTTGAATTGCACATTATTATTATTATTATTATTATTATTATTATTATTAATAATAATAATTAGATTTGTATGCTGCCCCTCTCCGCAGACTTTATAATGCAATATTAATGCAATATCAGGGGTTTTCAATTAAATTGTATAGAATATGAAGGATGTATTATTTTTTTTATGTACTATATAATGTGCACTGAAGATTTAATTTCCTTGTACGAGGTGCAGTGACAATAAACTAAAAACCAAAATGTCTTCCCCATTTGCACTGTCAGATCATGGGGAGCAATCCACTTGGATCCATTTTGTTGAGTTTTCGTACGGAAGAGGCATGAGGCTGACTTGTGACTAACAGCTCTATTAGAAATAACGTGAATCCAGTGAAAGGCCAGCCTGGCAAGTTCTCTTTAAATAGAGGTCTGCCGGCTGGCTAAACCAATCAGTGCTCTTTATTCTCTCCCTCTGCAAAGCAGATCTTGGTGGCAACAACTTGCTTAAATTCAAATACTTAATACGCAACACACTTTGTTCATGCTTTGGCCGGCTGGAAAATAAAGCCCTCAGTAAGGCTACTGAAGAGTTTCTAGAACCCTGTAAGAGTGACTGAATCAACATTATGTCCAGATACTGTAGTTGCCATTCTGTTGCTTTGGGTCTAAGCATGTATGTCCTAATAAAATGGAGGATGCCAATCAGTTTTAGAATAGAAGCCTAGGTAGTGCCTAAAAACTAATTAGAATAGAATAGAATAGAATACTAATTAATGGCATATTGTGATGCTCCCAAGATTCTAAAATGCCTTCCTGGGACACATTACTGTAATTGTTATTGTAGACAGTATCCCCAGTGCTTGGTAATTGATGGGAAATATGCTTGGAATTTGTCTGTTTTGTAGACAATATTTTAATCAAACACCCTTTTAAGCATTGTCCTGGCCGTTTTCACAATGCTAGCTTGATGTTTAAGATGTCTGAATCTTCCAAAAGACATGAGCTGTTTTACAAAAATTAATTTTCCAAATGCACTGTGTACATAATCTCTGTTTTCAGTTGCATTTGCAAAGATTAATTTGATTTGAATAATTAAAATTAACTTTTATTAAACTATTAACAATTAAATTATTCAATTTTATCGGTAGATACATTAATGCAAGCAGTTTTTGACTACCTTTCATCAAAATGTTTTTAAGATTATCAAATTGAGCCTGTTTAGCTTTCGGAAATCTGCCAAGATTAGCTAGAGGGTGCTATAATGTCCAGCATCATGCCTGTGAATCTTATAGTTCCTGATTAGCTTCAATAAAAGTTTTGATTGGTTTCAGTTCGGCATTTTTCTGATATTTTCACCTTAAGGTATAATCATTATAAACAGTTCCCCAAATATTGCAATATAGCAATAGCACTTAGACTTATAAACCACTTCACAGTGCTTTACAGCCCTCTTTAAATGGTTTACACAGTCAACATATTGCCCCCAACAATCTGGGACCTCATTTTACTGACCTCGGAAGGAATTGAGCTGGTCAGGATCGAACAGCTGGCAGTCAGCAAAGTTAGCTTGCAATACTGCATTCTAACCACCACTTAGAGAGGGCTGTAAAACATGTGAAGCATGTAAGGCTAAATGGTTTAAGTGTTAGAATTCAGGGTTTTGGACAAAGTGATTTACTAAGGAAAAGCTGAAAATGATTATACCAGATCATTCTATTTATTTTCTAAGACAACCCGACAGCTTTAACAATATCACAGGAAAAACTGTCCTATCTCCACCATATTCTTTACAACCAAAGAATTTTCAGAATCAAGTTCACATAAAGCATGCAGTAGCTTTTATTTAACTAAGATATTGTGATGAGCATTAATCATGACAAAGGTTGCAGTTGACAGGTCTGCTATATCCAAAATCTTGTAGGTCTTTTCAGATGGGTACATAAAATACTATTAATGAACATTTCATATGCCAGTACTGTATTTTCCCATTCAGATTTTCAAAACCCTTTAATACAGTGGTTTTAATTATGTCAAATCTTTCCCATTTGATTTCATTCTTCAGGTTCCTTTCTCAGATCTCAGGTAAGTATTGTAGCACATTACACAACGAAGACACAAAGATTTCATAGGAATAACTTTATTTTGTGGCTTATAAGGTTTATTTGTTTGTTCATTTGCTTTGATTTATATTTCACATTTCTGAACGATTTATCTCTCGCAAGGAGAGACTCTAGCAACGTACAATAACATATCAAAACATAAAACAGTATATAAATATTAAAATGTTAAAGTTAAAAATTATAAAAAATTAAGCAGGCAAGAATAATTAAACCCTGTAGTAGTTGACAAAGGAAAGGGAAAGGCTTTTATCATTTTTATGATTTAAAATAGTATGTGAGCCAGTGTTGTATATCTGTTAAGACACTAGGCTAGAAATCAGGGGATTGTGAGTTTTAGCCCCATCTTAAGCACAAAGCTAATCAAACAAACCTTGGGCCAGTCACTTTCTCTCAATCTGAGACAATGGCAAACTACATCAAAAGCCTTGCAAGAAAACTGCAAGAATTTATCCAGGTAGTGTCTGAAAATTGGATATGACAAGTACAGGAATAATTTATACAAATATACCCAAATTATATAAAAATAGCTATATAATTGTTCAAATTATTAAATCTGCCCCCCCCCCTACTATAAAAGGCAATCTCTGAAAATAGTGAAATGCTTGTATTGCATATTTTTTGTGATTTGAAATATAACAATTGTTTCTGAATTATGGACAATTCAAAATAATTCATTTAATAGCAAAAGAGTTGAACTAAAAAAGTCAAACTAAAATTAAAAAGAACACTTTACCCTTGCTTCCTGGTATGGCAATTTATTTAAATATGTCATTTCTATTTTTCTCCCTGGGAGATACTATAGTAATACTCATAGTATATGGATTGTACGAGATTCCATATGTAGTGTATTTGGAATATACAATTACTCTATAGAGAGAGTAAGTTCATGCTGAAATATTTTTCACAACTATCCTGAATCTTCCGTTTAAGGCAGTACAAGCAAAGGTGTATTGTATAGACCTCATCAACATATAGGCTGTTTTTTTTAATGGAAATTCTAGTAAGGATACCAGTTAAAGGAAGGACTAGAGCTCACCCTTAAAATACTTGATTTACAAGGATTAAATCCTTGCTAATAGCTATAATTAACATCAGTGCTAGATTAGTATTTTATCATTTTGCTCAAACCCTTGGGGTTTACATTAAAACTCTTTTTCATATAAAGTTTTCTAATAGAACAAATAGTTCCTTATATACTCACTTATTTTGCATGTAAAACAATAGTATGCAAAAAACAATTTCAACTTCTTCCTTGTCAAGCATTCACATTATTTTGCCACGTGCCCAAGTAGCTCATGCACCTCACAGCCTATGGATGAATAATCTTTCAGAAAATACTGTTCTGAATTGTGATTCTGTTGATCCGAGACTTGGAACAATCTCTAACAGGTGCAAATGTTTGTTTATCTATAAGGATCCACTGGAATAGATTTCAAGCAAACACTTCAGGTGTGGCTTTGACGTCATCCATCTGATATCTGAGAAGTGTGAAAAGTTATTGGCAAAAAATACAAGTCTGAGGAATGTGGGCTTGGGCTGGCTGGCATCTGGTATCTCACATTCTTCCAAAATCTTGTAGTTGCTATTCCAGTGGTTTCTGTAAAAGTTCCCCTCCATGTGAGTACACCATGCTTTTGCTTAAGATATCGGAGGGATTCTGGCATACTATTGAAATCTTTTATTTTGTCTAGCTCAATCAGTATAACTTTGGTTTCCTCCTGGATAAGAGCACTGTAGATTGCAAGTTCCTGTTCAGATAACAAACTCTGCACACCACCACAATATAGATCTGGCATTAAAATAATTATCACTCTTCTGCTTAACTTGATCATTTTATCCACAAGAGTAATGACAGCTGTGAATAAAAGAAAAACCTGAATCAATATGGGCCAGGTAAGGCATTCATTTTAATCAGGTACTGATTATAAAAATTGCTTAATTTTAGATATTATGGATAGTGTTTCTTGTATCTAAAGAAGTGAACTGAATTAAATTGAATCATCTCAATTCCTAATGACTTTATGGAAACTTCTCCCTAGTTTTCTTGGATACAACAGAGAAATGGCTTGCAATTGCTTCTGCAAAACTTCATTGCCCCTGTTGTCTAGTCTAGTTACACAGACAAATGACTAATCCATTATTAGCTAGTTATGCATCACATTTAACTTTCTTTTTGTCTTATAAGGTTCAACATTATGATCTCTCTATGCCATACAGTTACACTCAAATAATATATATATAATATCATCAGTCCCTAATATGCTGCATGTATGTTTATATCTTCCATATTTTATTATTATTATATCTACCTGCTCAAAACTTGTACAGGAAAATACCTTCCTAAGATATTTTGGGAGTTAAATATTTTTACATTGCAAATTGTATCTGTAGTAACTCATCTCAGAATACCAGCATTGCTGACAATAATTGTGTCAGTTTGAATTTTTATAGGAAAAATTCTTTGTGCAACAATTTAACTTTTTATTGTCCAGGTATTTTTAAGTCAAAGGCAGGAAGACCACAGCTCCTAAGGTAGTTTGTAAGCTACACTGACCCTGGGCAGTCTCGTTAAAGTCAATTCTATTCTGCCAAATATAGATTGAGAATTTATCCATTTCTATAAGTCATTTCCACCAATAATTATGCCCTAATCCTTGAATGTATATGAAGTTCTAACTGTGAACTGGAATTCTTTTATCCTTATCCATATATTCCTCAAGGGACACAACTGTGTTTATTCTCAAAGTAGTATATAAACTTTATCACCAGATCAACATTTCAAAACATTTACTTTAAGGAACAATTTTAAAATTTTAAGTGCAGATATTAAAGATAAATACCTTGCCCTGGCACATCATCCCTTCCAAGAATAAAGAGCTTGTAGCCACATTGTTTTTCTAGGATTTCAGGTAATAATTTGAAGACAAAGTTTTCTGTCAAATATACATAGCTTGATATATTGTGAGGATATAACACATATGCATCATAGACCTTTTCATCTGAAACTAGAAGAAAAGAGAAAAACAAACTCGCTGTTAACCAGAACATTTATAGGAATAATTTTTTAATAGAAATTTACATTTCATATACCTGAGTTATTAGCTAAGGTAGTGATGGGTTGCTCCCAGTTTGGCCCAGTTCGAGCGAACCCTGAACCCGAACTTTACCCGAACATTTTAAAAAGTTCGGGTTCGGCATCCCGAATACTGCAAAGTTCGGCACGAACTCGAAGTTCGGTTCACCCAACACTACTTATTACATAAACATTCTCTGTCATTTTTATGACTTAACATTAATTTGTGGATATTAATCTTAGATCAATTATTACAGAAATTTGGAAAGTCAATTTAAGTTTGGTTGGGATGGGTTAATTCTGGCAATTGAAACAGCAGAATTCAAATATTAGGCCAAATTGGACACTAAATGCTTTACTTGCTGGAGTAAAATAGCTGGAGTAAAAAGTGAAGCTCTCAAGTGATGGAATTAAAACTTTGTAAATTTAATTTAAATACTGATTTAAAGTAGAAAGAATATGTTTAAAAGAGTAAAAATAGAGATTAAAAAGGAGAGCAAAGCTACTCATTGTCACCATCTTGGGCTCTTGTTTGGAAAAAAAATCCTGCCTCAAAATTTGACGCTTACTAAAGTTTCCTAAATAATATAGTATTAACACTATGTTAGGTTAGTCTACTGGGTTGTTAGAAAGCTAATACAGGTAACAATGCTGTATGTTAGAGCTAAAATTCTTTACAGGAAACCCAAGACACTAATGAATATTGAATAGTGTCTCAGTTTGCAGACTACACCTTAAACTAAGTATCTAACTGATACTTAGTTAACTGCTACATCTTAAACTAAGTATCTATGTGATCTAACTGTAGTTCATAAAATCATATACCAAAATGATTTCTTCACCTTTAACTGCAGCAATACACGAGCACGTAATAGATTGCAGAAAATACCACTTCAGCAATAAAGTGATCAATGCCTGGAATGTACTACCTGACTCTGTTTTTTCCCCAACCCCAAAAACTTTAATCTTAGACTATCTACAATTGACCTCTCCCCGTTTCTAAGAGGTCTGTAAGGGGCATGCATAAGCACATCATTGTGCCTACTATTCCTGTCCTACTGTCCTATTGTCCTTTTTTTATCATTACTTTTTACTTATGTTATGTTTATACAAACTACTATCCTATATGTTTGACTAATAAAATAAAATAAATAACTATTCAAATCATTTTCTCCATTCCTTTCAATCCTGGCATAATACTAATGTCACTTAGTGTCATTTTGGAGCGCAGAAATCTCTGAAATAAGTAATTAAATCAGTCAGTCAGATAATCAATCAATATGTCATACCTTTAAGTCAGTGTTAACTTCTAGTGACTGCGCAGACAGAGTGTACAAGATAATATACAAAGGATATAGCAGTTATGGTAATTGGTATCAGTATACAGTACAACATTTTATAGAAGTTTTATTTTCCTATATTCTTCTGCCCTTCCCTAACCATACAAGACAAGAAGTTAGAGGGTATAAAAGTCTCCAAATCTTATCCTCTTCATTTTATTTTATTTTTAATTGAGGAAAAAACCCATAAAGTTCAAAAATGTAGCTCAAAAATTCTACTTGGAAACAAAATTTTATTGAAGTATGAATAAAATTGAAATATTCTTTGTTTTTAAGTTCAACTTCTGTAAACGAATACAGCAAGCCTATCATTTCAATCCATTGTTTTTTGATGTAACTAATTTCCCCAAATATTTTATATCAAAAGGTTATAGCTTTTTTATATAACCACCACAAATGAAAAAGCTCTCTTTTTAAAAATAAACTGTCTGAGATTTTATATATATCTGTAATAAGAAATCCATAATAAGAAATCTTTCTTGCTAGAGTAGATTCATTGTTTACTAATTTATTATTTATTCAAAAACATAGGCTTTTTATATAAGACAAAAAGGCTTTTATTTCTCTTAGTAACCATTGTATTTGGATGCAACTCATAGAATAAGTTAAAATAGCAGTGTTGCACCCTACTGTTTGTATATATATATTGTCATGTCACCAGAAAAATCTGGAACTGAACACACTCAAAACTGTAGAAATGGTCATAGACTTTAGGAGAAACCCTTCTATTCTACCATCTCTTACAATACACAATATAAACAATAGAGACCTTCAAATTTCTAGGTTCAAGACCTAGAAATATCTCAAGACCTAATATACTCACCTGACATCAAATACAGTGTTACCTTGTCTTACTAACTTAATTCGTTCCGTCATGAGGTTCGTAAGTAGAAAAGTTCGTAAGATGAAACAATGTTTCCCATAGATAGTGTTGGACTGCTCCTGGTGCAGGCCATGCTATAGAGTGGTAATAAAATTGGGGATGCAACGCACAGCTACATGTCCCGTGCGAGCACACGTGCACCCCCGCACAAGATTTGGTTTCTGCGCATGCGCCTGAAGCCAAATCTCATGTGAAGATGCTTGCTTGAGCAAGATTTTGGTGATTTTCACCTTTTTTTTTTTTTTGCTTCTGTGCATGCGTTAAAGCAAAAATATCAGTAAAAATCACCAAAATCTCATTCACGTATGCATCCTCACGCGAGATTTGGCTTCAGGTGCATGCGCAGAAGCTGAATCTTGCATCGATGTGCATGCACCCACTTGCTGCCCACCCACCGGCCCCCAGGTGTGTACCATTAGGACCGGTGATAGGCAGCCCTTCCCTGGCTATAGAACATTGCACACCATGATAACTAGACAAAAAACAGGTTTTTTGCAAACGGTTTTTTGAGCCGGGGTGGCGCAGCAGGTAGAGTGCTGTACTGCAGGCCACTGAAGCTGACTTGTAGATCTGAAGGTCAGCGGTTCAAATCTCATCACCGGCTCAAGGTTGACTCAGCCTTCCATCCTTCCGAGGTGGGTAAAATGAGGATCCGAATTGTGGGGGCAATAGCCTAGCTCTGTTAAAAAAATGCTATTGCTAACATGTTGTAAGCCACCCTGAGTCTAAGGAGAAGGGCGGCATAAAAATCGAATAAATAAATAAATAAATAAATCACTCTTCTAAACAAATAATTCCCTCACCACTGTCAAACTATTCACTAAGGATGCATTACTATTACTGTTAGTCTTCTCCTTGTTCCTATCACACATCTCTTCTCACTTATGATTAACTTGTTGCTTGTATCCTTACGATTTATATTAATATTGATTGTTTACTGATTGCTTATTTGTACCCCATGACAATCATTAAATGTTGTACCTCATGAATCTTGACAAATATATCTTTTATGTACACTGAGAGCATATGCACCAATGACAAATTCCTTGTGTGTCCAATCACACTTGGCCAATAAAGAATTCTCTCCTCTCCTCTTCTATTCTACTGTCTGACTGACTATTCTTAAAGCATGGTAGTTTATCCCAAGAATTTAACCCAAAGGTGCTTTTCCAAAAGGCAACTGGACTTCTTTGTTTTTTTTCCTTGGTCTTTTTCTTCTGGAAGTTTGAAGTACCAGATTGTGTCCAGAATATGAAGTTCAAAGCTCTGGACAGATAGGGCCAATGATTTGAGAGATAATTCAGAGGGGCAGGGATATGATACCATGACATCTATGATAGTCCTTTCGGCAGTCCTAAGAAGGTTCCACATTTCACTCTGATTCAGGTGACTCCCATGATATAGATGGACCCAAATGGCCTCAATGACTTGGATTAAAAAATGTTTTCAAAGAAACCAAGAAAGTCCAATGCCTTTTGGAAAAGCACTTTTGAGGCAACCATGATCTGGATGATTGAGAATCTCCGTAGATACTCAAGAAGTTAAATCTTACATGATTTATAATCAACAATCCAATATTGTAGTCTTAAGGGACCCCGCAGTTCTTAATTCATTAATGCAATTACAACACACTGAAGTATATTCTTTGTATTAACAATAAGTTGTAATCTGGTCCCTTGGAGAAGAAATGGCAAGACAAAAAGTCAAAGAAAAGTTGCAAACTTTTTAGAAACCATCAAAATATTTATTCTTTATCAGAGGGCATCAAATGACTGAAGTCAAACTTACTTCCTTTGCTGAGATGTTGGAAAGAATCCCGGTACCAAAGGACAATGTCAACTTTGAAAAATTTGTAAGTAAGCAGCAATGCTACTATAATAAACAATGGTGAAATCAGTCCTCCAATCACATAAATCTGAAAATTTGGAGCTTTATTGGGAGTTGGAGGAGGAAAACAGAAGGGAAAGGAAGGAAAGAGAGGGAAGAGGAGAAGAAAAGAACATTATTAGTAAGTGCCATAAAAAGTTTATAAAAAGAGAAATTTATAAAATGTCCATTTTTTAATTTCTTTTTTCTAAGCAAATTATAAAATATTTCATTATTTTGAAAAGGGACTTCTTATGTCTAAAGATTATCCAAGTAACAACTTTTATTGCCAAAGAGAAAATGATTAGGCTGGCATTACATTCCACCATACCTTTTAAAGTTTATTTATTCTTATAAATGATACTTCATTCAATGTCAAAAACATATATAAATGATACAAAAATAAAATAACAAAAGCATAATACCACATCAAAGTCAATAGCAAAATAAACCTTTCAGTTAATAAATAAAAGTATTTTTATTAGCAGTTATATCAATTGCTTTCTATAGGAAGGGAACCCTGATATCATCAAACCAGGACTGGGTTCCACTTACTTTCGCCATTGGTTCACTTTGCAATGTTGCAGGTGTGTGTGTGTGTGATGGGGCATTGATTCAAAAAGGCATATGCAGCCAACTTATTCCCCTTGTGCAATTCTGCTTGCATGGATGCTCAGTAGCTATCACCAGCCCAAAATACAGCTGAGGAGCTGATCAGCTGTGCTTTGGGCAAAGGAATAAAGAAAGTATAAACCTAGGTGAGGGCAGGACGGCGCTTTTTTAAGCTGCAGCAGAGGGGGAAAACTTTAAAACAATCAAAATTCGGAGGGGGGAATAAAGATGGCAGTGCCCATGGACCGACACTGACTGAACTGGATCCATGACGCCATTGTGACATCACCAGCGGGTCACTACTGGGTCAGGCGAACCAGCAGGAAACCACCCTTGTATCAAACTCCAAAAATCTTTCCAGATTGATATTGATCTGACCTTGGCTGGGGCATTGATTCAAAAAGGCATATGCAGCCAACTTCTTCATTTAATGTGTTCCTCCAGGCGTTTTCATGGGCATTATCTTATTATAGAAGAGAAGGCCCACTGAGAAAGCCAGCTGAATGTCATTGGTGGAAAGCACTAGCAATAACTTCTAGCCACATTATCCAACTCTGACTTCCCTAGCTTTCCTAGTCTATCCCAAATATTTCTAGATAGAACAAGTGTCACCACTTGCTTCCTTTTTTTGAGATAGTGACATTTTCCCCCATTAAACTATGGAACTACCGGTAAGTAGAGTTTTACAAGATGAAAATACCTCAGTAATATTTTCCCAATTTTTTTATATATATATACAATTCAGTATCAGGGTCAATGACTGTTTCTAGATTAGAATAAGTATACCGTATTTTTCGCTCTATAAGACGCACCTGCTGATAAGACGCACCTAGATTTTAGAGGAGGAAAATAGAAAAAAAATATGGGAGGAGAGAGGCAGCCTCCACGCTTTCCTTTCGGAGAAAGAGCTAAGTGGTCAAAGACGTTCCGCCCCCCTCCCAGCTTCCAAGCCGCATTCGCCTTCCTCCGCCGCCGCCAGCCGGAGCGAGCTGCTGGGCTGCGCGTGGCGGGAGAAGCCCGGACAATGCCGGAGCGCTGGGCAGCACTACCGCCGCCGCCGCCGTGGGGAGAGGCAGGCATGTGAGCTGGCGGCATTGGGCTTGTGGAAAGTCCGGGGGCAGCTCCAGCGACTCCCCTCCCGTGGCTGCTGTTGAGGCGGCAGCGGCGTCCGCCTCTTTCCCCCTATCGGGCTCCGAATGCGGCGGCGGGAAGAGGAAACGAGGCGCAAGGCAGCGCGTCTGCAGGAACGGGTGGTGGGGCGCCGTTGTTGTCCTCACGGCGCAAAGCCACACAGTCCCAGATCGCTTGCTTCGCCGGCCAGCAAGCCGGCTGCCTGGGAAAGCGTTTTTCAAATGCGCTGCTTTCCCAGGCAGCCGGCTAGCTGGCCGGGGAAGCAAGCGATCCGGGACTGTGTGGCTTTGCGCCGTGAGGACAACAACGGCGCCCCACCACCCGTTCCTGCAGACGCGCTGCCTTGCGCCTCGTTTCCTCTTCCCGCCGCCGCATTCGGAGCCCGAGAGGGGGAAAGAGAAGAATGGAGAGAGAGCCGCGCGCCGGAGGCGGACGCCGCTGCCGCCTCAACAGCAGCCACGGGAGGGGACTGTATATCGCCACCCCCTCTCTGCTCCAGCGCCTCCCCCCCCTCCCTGCCTGCATCTTCGCTCCATAAGACGGGGCTGATTTTTCATCCTACTTTGGGAGGAAAAAAACTGCGTCTTATGGAGCAAAAAATACGGTAAGTCTATTGCGCCCATCCCAGAGCATGATCTAATATATGAAACTTCAGAATCTCAGCCTCCTCAAAAAGAAAAAAAATGAGTTTCATAAAAGAGTACATAAAAATTAGCAAAATTCTCATGGATATTTGTTTGTTTTTATAAACAAGCAAAGCATATTTTCTCTATACGGTGGTACCTCCACTTAAGAACTTAATTCGTTCCATGACCAGGTTCTTAAGTCAAAACATTCTTAAGTAGAAGCAATTTTTCCCATAGGAATCAATGAAAAAGCAAATAATGTGTGCAAACCCATTAGGAAAGAAATAAAAGCTCGGAATTTGGGTGGGAGGAGGAGGAGGAGGAAGAAGAGGAGGACAGTTGTTGCCAAAGGAAGAAGGTAAGGTGAGGCCCCCCTTTTACCTTTCCATGCCCAGATGCTCCAGGAGGCAACCTTGCGCCGGGTGTATGGGAGGCAGCGCAACGGAGTCACCACAGTGAAGTGGTTTATTCCCTCTCCAAGTGTGCAGATAAAGGAAAACGCTCCGTTCGCTCTGGGCTGCCAAAACCTCCTTAAGCACCACCGAAAGGCTCCTCTGGCAACCCAGAAAAGCCCAAAATGGCCGGGATTAAAGGGGGAATGGCAGGAAACTGGCCAGGCTTTCGTGCCGCTCTCAAATTTCCTGGGAAATTTTTCCAGGCTCGGGTTCTTAAGTAGAAAATGTTTCTTAAGTAGAGGCAAAAAAATCTTAAGCACCCGGTTCTTATCTAGAAAAGTTCTTAAGTAGAGGCTTTCTTAAGTAAAGGTACCACTGTATTAGGTATATAAAAGATATACATATATAGACTTAAAATTACCTGGATAGTTTAGCTCTACATATGCTACTTGTATGAACTCTTGAGACCATACTTCACACAGATATTTTCCATAATTTCCGTCTTTCAGTTTGGAAATCTTTAACTTCACTTCTATTATTCGTTTTCCAGAAAGAACCCTAACACACCAAAAGAAAATATAAACAGAAAAAGAAAAGAAGAAAATAATTAAGGATCATTATATTGATTTATATGAAATTGGGTCATGCTCAGCATCTTAATTTCAACACATTTAAATTGTGTATGGGATTCAGAATGTATTCAGAATAGAAATGTAGATCTTCTCACTTTCCCAGCATTAAAGCAAAGCCTCAACTTTTGTTTTACTCACATACAGCACCTCGTTACCAAAATTTACTGTGGCATAAGAGTATCAGGATAATGTAAAACAAGGAACATGAAATAATTTTATTAAATATATCTGTTTAATGCTATCTCCTCTTGTGACAATAGTGCGCCTATTGCCTAAAACTAAATAACTTCACAACTACTGGAAATTCACAGAATACATGCAGATTTCAATTAAAATAATATGCCATATACATAGTTTAAAAAAAAAACCTTGTTATCTGCTGAAAAAAATACCCAGATCCTCAAGATTATAATTATTATTATATTATTATTATTATATTATATTAGTAGTAGTAGTAGTAGTAGTAGTAGTAGTAGTAGTAGTAGTAGTATTAATTAGATTTGTATGCCGCCCCTCTCCGCAGACTCGGAGCGGCTCACAACAACAAAATACAATACAAATCCAAATTAAAACCCATTAATATAAAAAACGGTCATACAATCCAAACAAACCATACATAAAATGGAACGGCCAGGGGCAATCAATTTCCCCATGCCTGACGGCAGAGGTGGATTTTAAGGAGTTTGCGAAAGGCGAACAGGGTGGTGGCAGTCCTGATCTCCGGGGGCAGTTGATTCCAGAGGGTCAGGGCCACCACAGAGAAGGCTCTTCCCCTGGGGCCCGCCAGATGACACTGTTTCGTCAACAGGATCTGGAGAAGGCCAACTCTGTGGGACCTAATTGATCGCTGAGATTCCTGCGACAGAAGGCGGTCCCAGAGATATTCTGGTCCAATGCCATAAAGGGCTTTATAGGTCATAACCAAAACTTTGAATTGTGACCGTAAACTGATCGGCAACCAATGCAGACTGCGGAGTGTTGGTGTGACATGTGCATATTTGGGAAAGCCCATAATTGCTCTCGCAACTGCATTCTGCACGATCTGAAGTTTCCGAACACTTTTCAAAGGTAGCCCCATTTAGAGAACGTTACAGTAGTCGAACCTCGAGGTGATGAGGGCATGAGTGACTGTGAGCAGTGACTCCCGGTCCAGGTAGGGCCGCAACTGGTGCACCAGGCGAACCTGGGCAAACGCCCCCCTCACCACAGCCAAAAGATGGTTCTCTAATGTTAGCTGTGGATCGAGGAGGACGCCCAAGTTGCGGACCCTCTCTGAGGGGGTCAGTTATTCCCCACACCCAGGGTAATGGACGGACAGATGGAATTGTCCTTGGGAGGCAAAACCCACAGCCACTCCGTCTTATCAAGGTTGAGTCTGAGTCTGTTGACACCAATCCAGACCCTAACAGCCTCCAGGCACCGGAACATCACTTCTACTGCTTCGTTGATTGGACATGGGATGGAGATGTACAGCTGGGTATCATCAGCATACTGATGATACCTCACCCCATGCCCCTGGATGATCTCACCCAGCGGTTTCATGTAGATATTAAATAGCAGGGAGGAAAGGACCGACCCCTGAGACACCCCACAAAGGAGAGACCTAGAGGTCAACCTCTTACCCCCCACTAACACCGACTGCGACCGACCGGAGAGGTAGGAGGAGAACCACTGATGGACAGTGCCTCCCACTCCAACCGGAGCAGAAGGATACCATGGTCAATGGTATTGAAAGCCGCTGAGAGGTCAAGAAGCACCAGGACAGAGGATAAACCCCTGTCCCGGGCCCGCCAGAGATCATCCATCAATGCAACCAAAGCAGTTTCCGTGCTGTAGGTGGGCCTGAAACCTGACTGTTGAGGCCTAGATAATCAGCTTCTTCCAAGGACCACTGGAGCGCCACCACCTTCTCAACAACCTTCCCCATAAAGGGAAGGTTGGAGACTGGACGATAGTTGTTGAGAATGGCTGGGTCCAGGGAAGGCTTCTTGAGGAGGGGACGCATAAGTGCTTCCTTGCAAGGAGCCAGGAAAGACAATCTCCTGGACCCAGCTCTGTGTCACCTCCCTGCTGACCTAAACCAGCCAGGAGGGATATGGATCCAGCAAACAGGTGGCGGAACTCACAGCTCCAATGGCTTTGTCCACTTCATCAGATGTCACCAGATCAAACTCTTCCCAGACAGATGGACAAGGACGGGCCCAGTCATCTCGACTGACTCGTTGTCAGTCGACTCTGTTATCCAATTGGAGTTGAGGTCCGCCTGGATCTGAGCAACTTTATCAGCGAAAAATGTGTTAAAATCCTCAGCACTACTCTGCAAGGGCTCCCCAACTCCCCCCTGGTTAAGAAGGGAGTGGGTCACCCTAAACAGAGCGGCCTGGTGAGATTCTGCTGATGCAATCAAGGCGGCATGATATGCGCATCTTGCCGCCATGAGCGCCACTTTGTAAGTCTTAATATGAGCTCTTACAAGTGTTCGGTTGGATTCGGACTTACTCTTCCTCCATCACTTCTCTAGATATTCTTCTGGCGCTTCAACTCCTGGAGCTCCTCGGTAAACCAAGGGGCTCGCTGGGGTCTAATGCCACAGAGAGGTCACAACAGCGCAATCCAATCAAGAGCCTCCGTCGCAGCCTTATTCCAGGCCACGGCAAGTGACTCTGCCGAACTGTGGATGAGTGCATCTGGTATAACCCCAAGCGCCCTTTGAAAGCCCTCTGGGTCCATCAGGTGTCTGGGGCGGAACCACCTAGTCGGTTTTATTTATCCATTTTATTATAAAATGTCTGGAAAGCACTGAGAAGCACATTTTAGGAATTCCTATTAGTATTGTACATTGATGCACTATTAGTAAATTAACAAGCTATTGCAGATAAATGAATTTCACAGTGACGCTTGCTTCATTATGTAAATATCTAACCCCACAGCACAGAATGACAATGTAATAATTTGGAACCCCCTGAAAAAACAACATATTGTACTTACTTATCCTTCTCATCTGTGTTTAATGTCTCATTATTAAACTTCCAGTTTACAATTACAATTTCATCCAGAGGACCTGCTGAGACATTACATACCAGGTCAAATCTGGAACCTGCAATTCACAAATAATTATAGTAGGTAAATAATCATAACATTTTAGAGTTTGCCTAGGACTATTAAACATGGTTTCTTTTTCAAATGAAGTAATTACTTACCTGGTTTTACTTCAATTGAGTTATTATTTGGATAAATTATATCTGGAATGTTTTTCTCTGGTACTTCTAAAACAAAAAGAAAATACTGAAAATGAGTAATTATAAAATCAATGCTACTTTAATTTTTAGGAATGAAATTTATTACCACAATTAGAGTTCTTGGTTACTGAAATGTTGTGCCAATGCCTCATAATTATATAATCGGAAAAGTAGGTTTGTGATACAAATCTATTATTAAAGCAATAGTAACTTGAAAATAAAAACATGTACTTTGTTCTGAACATGCTTAGATTTTGTTGATGCAAATCTAATCATTTACATGATAGCTGGTAAAATATATATAATATGTTCAGCAGAACCTCAATCAAATGTGTAATCAATGTTGGGATTTAGCCGGTTCACACTACTTCAGGAGAACCATTTGTTAACTTTCTGAGCAGTTCAGCAAACTGGTTGTTGGAAGAAATCTCCTTCCAACAGTCTTGTTTTCCCCACTTTACAGGGCTAATTTTATGAGGAAAGCAAAAAAGAAACATTTTGGTGTGTTTCTAACCTATTCCTGCTTATTTTGCTTGTTTTCAGAAACTGTCTCTCTGTTTTGTTACATTGTAACAGAAGTTGGTGCTTGGCAGTATAGTCAGACTTTCTGACACCTGAACTCTGGGGGGGAGGCTTAATGAGGAAGAGTTTTAAACTTTTTACACTACTTTAGTGGTTTCTGGCACTGTCCTTTTGGGGTGTACTTCAAAGAGGCAGGATACAAGTTTGCCACTGTCTGATTTTTTTAAACTGCATTTCTGGGAGCATGTGATCTTCCTTTAAATCTGGATGATTTCCTTGGGATACCTTGTGAGGTGAGTAAGACCAGCTGCTATCTTTAAATGGTACAAATGGATCCAAGGATTGCTTCTCCTAGGTGTGAAAGGGTGCTTTGTCAGTTCACTGAGCACAGGAGACTCTTGTCTATGGGAATTCTTCAATCATCCAGGTCATGGTTGTCCCAAAGATGCTTTTTTCAAAAGTGTTGCAAGAAATATCCATTGAGTCAGTTTCAAATGGGGAGAAAAACATTGGAAACATGGAGGCTGATTGGAAAGATGGTTTATTGGTGAACAGGACCACATGGGTTTGAGGTCCTAGGCAGCTGACCAATTGTTTTGAGGAGTACATGGATTTTTATACAGTTTGATCTACAGCATTTTGTAATTTAGAGGCTTGTTTTGCGTATTTTGTTATTTGATTTTTATTAGTTAGTCTCCCGAATGCCAGCAATGAGTTGGGGTTTTTAATCTTGTTTAACAAATGTAATTAATCCTAGATGCTGGCTTCCTTGGGGTTTTAATTCTGTCTTTCATAGGTACCCTGCCTGATTTGTAATTCTGAATTGCAGGTATTGCTCATGAAAAGGAAGGAATTCAGACAGAATGGTTTAGGTTTCCATGACGGCTGTGGCTATCATTGATCTTTAGTGTTTATTCCCTCATTTCTAATCTAATGGTTGGTATTTAACACAGCTTTTTGCAAGCAAAGAAGTTTTTTGTATTTTTCTACAGGTAATCCTTGATTTACAACAGTTCATTTAGTGAGCATTCAAAGTTTATGAAAAAAGTGGCTTATTAACATTTTTCACGCTTACGACCGTTGTAGCATCCCCACAGTCATAAGAAGCTGGGCGAGGCAAAGCACCCCTCCATGTGAATGATGTCAAGTTGGCCATGCTCACCCAGTCAATTGACCACCAGCCACACCTACCCAGCTGGTTATCAGGGCAATAAACCGGTTGTTAAATTATTTGAATCTGAACACTGCATATAGTATCTCAGAGACGGTGGGAATAATGTAACAAGGCTACATTGCATATTCAGGTTGCAGGTCGCATAGATTAATTTATTTTTAAAATAAATTCCATTCTGTGACATACCATTAACTACAAGATGAAAATTACATACCAAAGGTCATTAGATTGATGGCTCGTGAAATATTATATTCTTTTCCCATATATATATGTTTAGCTTTGCATATATAAATTCCTTCATCTTCCTTGGTTACATTTTTAATTAAAAGATGTTCTCCATTATACTTAAATTTCGAGTCTTCATATAAAGGCACATAGCATTTCTAAAACAAAAATAAGCCATTATTATAAGAATAGTTAATATCAAGCTAAACTCTTTTATCAAACACATACTTTATAATTAAAAAAGCAACATTAAATTAGTCCATATTTGCAAGCTAAAGAAAATTTATCAAAAGGACTAGCAAGCGGTCCTTTCCAGCCCTGTTATTCTATGTTCTATTATGATGGAGACAGAGGTACAGGTAGCATATTTGAGTTAAATTTAGAAACAATTTATATTTACAATTCATACAAGCCTATTCTCAGAATGTGAATGCAGAATAGTTTTTGGTATATATCTATTAATTTGAAAACTGGAGAGACAATAGCTGAGCAAGGTAGGCAGTGAGAGGATGTTAGCCATAATAACTCATAGCTAAAATGAAGTTGAATGGATAAAATATTTGTTCCAAATAACAACCAAATAAATTTCCAAAGGAATTTATTTTAAACATTAAAACATTAAAACTAAACCACTGATGATGTTATCTCATTATGTAATGAAATGTCTGCTAAGCTCAGAGAGCACCAAGTCACAATAAAACATTTATTTTATATCCCACCTTTATTTTTACAGGTAACTCAAGGTGGTGAACATAACCAGCACACCTTCCTCCTCCTATTACTTACCTGAAGACACCAACTAATTATGGAAAGATGGATAACATATGGAAAAATAAGAAGGATACTGGGAAATAAGTGAAAACTAAAAAAAATGAAACATTTGTAATCTTCTTAGCCAAAAAAGAAAAAAAAATCAATGTATTTATATCAGCATTGCAAAGACTTGAAAGCATATTTATGGTTCATGTTGGAACTCCTCTCAAAAACTGTTAAATGAAGCCAAGCAGGAAATAATCTGGCTCCTAAACAAGATTCTCATTTTATAACAGAAACAAAGTTTGGAACTGCAATCAAAACAATTTTGCCTGAAAAATCCATCAACGATAAAGTGTCGGTATGATAAAAGGCCACAAGAGGGCAACAGATTCTTGACATGAAGACAGCTTCATAATATAAAAGGTGGAGGAGAAAATTAGGTAATTGGTACCATGGATTTCAATGGGCAAAAATATTTTGGATGCTTCTTAAGAGCAATCAATTGCTTAAATTGTTATTTGAGAATGTTTAAGAGTTGTTTTATTGCCATTCCCAGTCTCACTTTTGTACATCTTATATGCTAAGGTGAGAACTTTCTTGGATTTTGTACAATCCTTGCCCAACCTCTTAGCTGAGAAGTTCTGGTCACGGCTAGTAATGATTGTAGCTTATGAACTATGTTTTTATAGTTCTAGTAAATCTTGGGAAGGCTGAAATAAAGCTGAATGGAGGTTTTGAAGATTGTCCTCTGATAAGAGCTCTCCTCACTTTCTAATCAAGTTGTTGGGAACCATTGGACCCTACATCTTGTTGGGCTTGCTGGAGAAATTGCAGGAATAAATTGGTCCCCCAAGGGCATCTGCCAGAGGAAGGGCTTCATATACTGTATTTACACAAAGGTGTATATATATGAGGTATATATGGGAAGCGACCAGGTAAGGTAGGACTTCAAAATTTTCTATGTGTTGTAATAAGTCCATAGAAGTTAGGATATAATCAATGGTGCTGATTTTGGACAATGCCATAAATGTAATCTTGCCAGGACAGATGCCAGTCCAAGAACCATTGCATATAAAAAGGTTAAGTTTATTCGTCATCTTTGCAAGGCAGAGGTCAGAATAATTTGCTCTATTGTCTTAAGAAAGTTGTGTGAGGGAGATACTGATTTGTATGGGAACCTCCAAAGGTGGATTATGATTACATTTCATATGCATATAATGTGCAATCATCTGGTCCCAATTTAGCATTGAAATCTTCCCCTGGTAAGACCCTGGCTTTTGGATGGTCCATGTGGAGTTCACTAATATAGTGTTCCAACTCAATCAATGCTGCAGTGCTTTCAGCTTTTCTTAGTGATGGCGGAAAACAAACATTAAGAGCAGGACTGAGTCCAGGCACAGCAGGACTGGGAAGCAGGACTAAGAAGGGCCATAGCCATATGTTTTAATGGGGCAGTAAGAGTAGATTCATGTTGATAGAAATGAATATAGCCAGCCCTCCATTCAGTCTTCCTGGACCTTTGCACGCCCTTGCTTCTATGAGTAATATGATATATGATATAATATATGAGTAATAACCATTTAGCAGGAGGTCATCTGCAGTCCAGGTCTCTTGCACCAAAATGATATCTTTATCTATCAGAGGATCAGAGTAATTTGAGCCTCTAAAATGATACCATCCAACTACATTCCATGACATAATGTTCAATGTATTTTTATTTTTTTTGCACTGGTCTTTGTATTGTACGAGTGCACTTCTTGGAAGATAATTATGTTGGATACTGTTGATACCAAAAAGTAGATACTGTTTGCTAATTAACCAATAATTTAGCATATTTTGAGAGTCTATGTGGTCATTATCATCAACATCAAGGGTAGTCTCCACATTTAAGTGGGGCATTGAGGCAAGCCTCTGTCTCTGTCTCTGATTGCTAGCTGGTGACTGGATTGGAGCATATTCACCTTTAGCAATTACCTCAACAGAATCCACCTCCAAAACCCATGTAGATTGGTGTACATTTTTGGAGGAATTCATCTTGTGTGAAGATGTTGAAGACACTTCTGACTCAAATGAGTGTGGAAGATGGATTATATCTCTGATGTTTGCCTACTCAGGGGGCACTGTATGATGGAACAATTTGTCTTTCAGTTGTTTCTCAGAGTCTGGGTCAGTCCGTACAATTACCCCACTGTCAGCCTGTGTGACACCTTTTTTTTTTACTATTGAAGTAATGGCAGATTGCTGGGTAAATATATTGTCACAAGGCTGAGCAATTGGTGGAGCCAAATTAAATACAGGCTTTGCTGTAGATCGGGTTGTTGTCAGAGCCTCTTTTAGATTATCCAACCTTTGATTAATATTAACTTGCTCAGGTTCCAGCAATGCACTGAATAGGACAATCAGCATTTCTTCTGGCACATCCTCAGCAGTTTCTGCAGCCATGGGATACACCGTTTGTACGTCCCTTTGTTTTCTCAGGTCAATTTAGCTGCAGCAGTTTCAGTATACCTTATCAGTAGGAGGGCTGCTGCGGCTTGGATTTAAAGCAACCGTTCCCTCTTGGAGAGGCTGTTTCAGAAATGGGCACACTTCGTCTGAGCAAAAGGCCTATATTGTAAATATTGAAAAAGTGCTCAGTAAGGACTTCATCTTAAAGAGCATAGATGGAATTGTGGACTGCTTGTATGATAACAAAATTATCATACATTGCCTTCTTGGTGGCAGCCATTCTCCACAATGGTTGGAGTCAGACTTCATATAGGGTTTTCATCATTCACTGTGTGCAGTATGTCTATCAGAGTGAATTCACTGTGAAGCAGCTGATTCACAGACAGCCTAACAGCTTTTCTATCACTCCAACTCCATCATTCATTCTGTTGTCATAAATTTGAAATGTAACCTGGTTAGTCTGGAGACTGTGGTTATATTGGTCATCTCTTAGGCATCTACCTGATTGAAAGTTTTCTTTATGAGTGTTCTTCCCTTTCACATTTTTGGAAGGGAGAAAAGGGCCTTCTCTAGTTTCATATCGATCAGTAGCTGTCCTCCTAAGTCCTTTTGTAGTATTTGGGTGGCTCTTAATAAACTTTTTTCAAACCGACTCTTTCAAAGTTTTTTCTTAATAGACTATTTCAAACAGTCAATCTTATTTATGAAAGTTGATAAAAGTTCATAAATTGAGTTTTCAGTTTGAGCTGTAAGCAAACATTGTTTAGAGAGGAAATATGTTACATTTTCTCTTTTTAAATTTATTACATCCACCTCTTGTGCAAGGAAAGCAACTGCTGAGTTCCAAGGAGAGCAGCCATTTTCTGCAAGAGAGGAAGAAAGTTCTATATGCTGTTTGCTTTCAAATTCAATTTGTAAGTGCCATTCTATTGAGTCACATAAATTAAATTTATCTGATAAGGAGACTGCAGATGAGTTACTTACTGGAACATACTGTTTGCAGTATCATATTCCTTTTTCTGCTGCTTCAATGGCTTGGATGAACTTTGTGCTGCAGAATGCTATATCTCTTTCTCTTTCCCCCCATTCTTAAAAACCCTTGTTAAAATGTAGCTAAAGCAAATTGGTAGCCTTGCCATATGTGCTTTTGTAAAAAGTCAGATATGGATTAAAAATGGGTTAAAATGAGTTAAAAATATAAAAAAGAAAAAGAAAACCCTTTTTATTTTGGAAGAGCTTTTTTTTAACAAAAAAGTTTATTTGGTTATACATGAAATAAGAGGAAATTCAAGTAAACAGTTGGTCCAAAGATAGCATAGCATAGCAGAATAGTCATGTGCAAAAATGAAGAGATAAACTGCTTAATTGCTATTTTGCTTCTGTATTTATGGGAAAGGACTTACCTTGTACCATTGTAAAGCAAAAGGAGCATTTTCATCATTTCTGTAATTTTGAAGATCTGGACAAGTCAGCGTCCCACTGTATTTTAATGGGACTTTCTGATTAAAAGCCATATGTTTATCAAAACACAATCCACTGTTATCAAACACTGTTATGTTTTTGTTAACGCTTGTGGAATTACTGCAATAAACAGGTATCAGTACTTCAGTTATTATATAATATATACATCAACAAAGAGAGTAATTGGCATCAAATTATCATTTAATATTTAGGTGAAAAAAGCAATAACATCAATTAAGAGTTGGATATACTCTAAGTATACTCTTTTATATACAGTACTTATAAATTTTGGACCAAGATTAATTAAAGCATAAGTTAAAACTTTCTGTATCAATTCAATTTCTTATATTTAATTTGCAAGTTCCAGGAATATATGTTCTTCAGGAAAAATATATAAACAAATGAATAATAAATAGAACTAATCAAGTTCTATTGTTTTAAAAACTTAGCTAGATTTGAGATGCTAATCATTAGAAGTGTTTACTCTCATTAAAATATGTAAACTATTATAGAAGCATGGTCATTTTAATATTCTACCAAGCATTGTTTGAACTCAAATTTTACACAACTAAAGCTAAACATTAGTATCAATAAACATGGTTAAAATATTAATTTTATATTTTCTTCTCATTATTGAATTGTCTTCAGTGACATTATAAATCCTTTCCATTTTTCAAATGCTACAACCAATGTAAAGTACTGCTGTAATTATAATGCTGGAGTGCAATCAATTTATGTTCCGGCTTGTCAGTGGGAAATTTTAAGGGAATTCACGCTCACTTGGGTCTAACTCTGGTTTAGAATTGTTCTTATGGTGGGGGTCAGTGATCCCCCCCCCAAGATAATGGACAGACAGATGGAATTGTCCTTGGGAGGCAGAACCCACAGCCACTCCGTCTTGTCAGGGTTGAGTTTGAGCCTGTTGACACCCATCCAGACCCTAACAGCCTCTAGGCACCGGCACATCACTTCCACTGCTTCACCGACTTGATATGGGGTGGAGATGCACAGCTGGGTATCATCAGCATACTGATGATACCTCACCCTTGGATGATCTCTCCCAGAGGTTTCATGTAGTTATTGAATAGCAGGGGGGAGAGAACTGACTCGAGGCACCCCACAAGGGAGAGACTTAGAGGTCGACCTCTGACCCCCCCCACTAACACCGACTGCGACCAACCAGAGAAGTTGGAGGAGAACCACTGTAAAATAGTGCCTCCCACTCCCAACCCCTCCAGCTGGCGCAGAAGGATACCATGGTCGATAGTATCGAAAGTCGCGGAGAGTTCAAGAAGCACCAGGACAGAGGATAAACCCCTGAACCCGGGCCCATCAGCATGACCAAAACAGTTTCCGTGCTGTAGCCGGGCCTGAATCACGACTGCTGAGGGCCTAGACAATCGGCTTCTTCCAAGGACCGCTGGAGCTGGAGAACCACCACCTTCTCAACAACCTTCCCCATAAAGGGAAAGTTGGAGACTGGGCGATAGTTGTTAAGAATGGCTGGGTCCAGGGAAGGCTTCTTGAGGAGGGGGCGCACAAGTGCCTCCTTGAAGGGAGCCAGAAAGGATCCCCTCCCCAAAGAAGCGTTGACAATCTCCTGGACCCAGCTCCGTGTCACCTCTCTGCTGGCCGAAACCAGCCAAGAGGGACATGGATCCAGTAAACAGGTGGCGGAACTCACAGCTCCAATGACCTTGTCCACTTCCTCAGGTGTCACCAAATCAAACTCCTCCCAGACAGGTGACGGGCCCCAGTCACCTCGACTGACTTGTTGTCAGTTGAATCTGCTATCCAATCGGAGTCAAGACTTACATAATTGAGCCCAACATTTCCATTTTATGATGCGTCTTAACAAGAATCACTGCAGTTGTTAAGTTAGTAACATTATTGAAACTGGCTTCCCCACTGACTTTGCTTGTCAGAAGATCACAAAAGTTAACACAGGGATATTGCAACCTTGATAAAGACATGCCAGTTGCCAAGCAATCAATTTGGAACATATGTTTATGGGGATGCTGCAACCGTCAAAAATGTGAAATG